>NC_045427.1:421223666-421528308 GCF_902635505.1 Sarcophilus harrisii | reverse complement strand
ACTGCTGGGGAAGAATTTCATTGAACCCTTCAAAGAAAGCTTGTGTCTGCTCTTCAACACCCCGAGATAATCTCCATTCAGCTACCATTCTGAAGAAAAGAAACAAACTATTGTGACTGAAATGCTTAGTGACATTCACCCACATACTTTTAAAGGACAAGACTAGAGAACAAAGCACTAAAGGGAAGAGAAAAGAAGAGGCAAAGTTCAATAAGTTGGAATTTGATTATTGGGAAAGTTTTAGAATCTTGAAGTGATAAGCAGTGAAACCTATTATTTAGCAAGATTCAAGTAGAATCAACATGATTTTATCTCAAAAGACCAAGTCAAAAAGAAATCAGAGGCATCTACTTCTAAAATAATGTAGAACATTAATTTTTATAGGGAGATTTTAAGGATATCTTTTTTTCTGAGGCAATTGGGGTTAACTTGGCCAGGGTCACACAGCTAGGAAGTGTTAAGTGTCTGAGGTCACATTTGAACTCAAGTCCTCCTGACTTTAAGGCTGGTGCACTACCCACTGTGCCACCTAGCTGCCCTGGATATCTTTTTTCTTTAAGAGGAAGGGGAAAAAATGACCAATTTTATTTTTAAACTAAATTGTTTTTCAATTAACAAAAACATACTTTCTCTCACTCCTACCTTTCCCTGCCCTCAAATGAAAAAATAAAATTAATCCTTATAACAAATATGTAGTCAAACAAAACAAATGACTGCGTTATATTATTTTTATATAGCTATATCTAATGAGTCAATCACTTCTCAGTCAGAGAAAAGTGGCATAATTCATTCATCATGTGTCCTCTGAATTTTGGTTGGTTGCTGTTAAGAATACGCAAAGCCGAGTGTCTTTACAAGATTGTTACTGTGTAGATAGTTCTCGTGGTTTTGTCACTTGCCTGAAAGTCGCTGTTTTTCTAAAACTATCTCCACCATTTCTCACAGCACAACAATTTATTATAAGTTGTCACCACACAAAAACTAAGAGACCATCACTTCAGCATTATATGAAACTTACTTGAAAGTATCTATGTAAATCATAATCATAAAATGGGCATTTCTGATCATATAAAACTGATGTGTCTGTCCCTTCACAAATAGTTGGAGAAAAATCTTTGCAAGTAATTTGTCTGATAAAGGTCTCATTTCTAAAATTTAAAAAATATTGATTAAAATTTTTTCTGAACAAAAACCATTACCTAAGAGAAAAATGATCCAAAGGTAGTTATTAAATGAAGAAATTAAAGCTATCATCAACAATACAATTTTAAATGGTAGTAAATCATTAACAAAAGAGAAATGAAAATTAAAACAATGTTGAAATTCAACTAACATTTATCAGTTTGACAAAAATAACAAAAAAAGAAAATAACAGGGTTAATGAGACTGTGGGGAAATAGGCACAATAATAAATTGACAAAAGATATAAATTGTTTTAAGCAGCCTGCAAAAGCAATTGGACAATGTTACTATTTATTAATTACTATTTTGTACTATAATAATATTATTATTAATATGAAATATTACTATAAAATATATACTACATGTTACTATTAAGCAGTTAAGTTACTAAATACCCAGAAATATCACTGCTGGTATATGAGGCTCCCTACTTTCCCATAACAAGGTATCAAATGGAAGAGGAACTTTGATCAATATGATGACTATCATTTGAAGTGATGTGCAATGAAACATGTTTTTTCCTCCTGACAGAAAGTTGACCAACTTAAGAAACAGAATGAGAAATATATTTTTGGACATATCCAATGGGGGAATTTGTTTTGTTCAACTTCCTACTTGTTACAAGAATTCTGAATATGGCATGTTTTTTCTTTTCTTTTAAATTCAGAGGGCTGGAAAAGAGAAAATAAATGCCTACTAATTGAAAAAAATTTTAATTTAATTTAAAAAAATTAAATCTATGTGTGGTTAACAAAAAAGCCCTCATTCAAAAATCAAACCAAAAACTCTTCAGTTTTAATAATTAAAAGATGTCAAAATGTCAAAGTCCATCCTAAATAAAAATTTTGATATAGTTCTGAAATTGTCAGATTTAGGTCTAAGTCTAGGATGGAGCAGACATGTTAAAAATCTTATCCAAGACCAAGTTTGATAAGCTGTTGTAATATGGTTAAGTCAAGTTTGCTGAATTAAAATTTCCCCAAAGACTTTGTGTATTCATCTTTTAGTTAATTTGATGAAGTCCCAAGAAAGAAACCAAGGTGAGAGGAAGAATATAAAGAATACATTTTCTCTTACCTAATGTATTCTTCTTTATTTTCTTCTGTTACCAGAATATTACTGCCATTGGGTTTCAATTCATGACTCTTAATTTCACCAAGAATTTCCTTATCAACTGAAAAGTACATCTCTAAACCACATTCTTCAATATTGTTTTCTCTGTTAAAAAATTAGTATAATATAAAAATCCATTATTTATTCCCTGAGCACTCAATTATGTTTTAGAGTAACTGCATTTCTAACTACTGATGATGAATAGTAATTAAATTAACATATAAAACACAAAAATTTAAAAATAATTATATTCTTAATCATTATATTTTTGTCCAAATCTACAGATCCTAAGTCACATTTCTGTCAAATTTATTGTAAAGTATAATAAAAGAAAGAAAGGTTCGTGTAAAGAAAGCTCACTCCTTTAACGATTTGGGTAGGAATTAGGACATGAACACATTAAGGCACCTGGAATGCATTTTCACAAAGTAAGAACGAAACTTACTTAACCCAGATGAGAGAATTGTAAAATTCTGGATCAATAGATTCTAAGTCCTTGAGTCCAACTGGTTTGTTCAAGATACGTTTATAGAATGGCAAAGAAAAACCTGTATCTATGAATTTTCCATGGAATAATGCCTGAAGAATAAGAAAAAGGAAAGATTTAATTCTTAAATTCCTAAAATATTAATTTAGCATTCAAAATGTTGAGTGAAATCATAATAATATTATATGAACCAGTGACTTCATGAATTACAATTGTCAAAGTATAGGGAAGCTAACTCAGAAAAAAACTTAACAAGGAGAGCTGTCCAACAGTGAAGTGGACTGTCATTAAAATAACTGGTGATAACAATTCTATGAAGTATGTAGTTGTCATTATTTTTAATTTACAAATTAAAAAAACAAGGTTTAGAGAAGTTGAATAATTTGCCCTAGTCACTTAAGTAAGAAATATCTTAACTGGGCCTCAAAACCAGTCTTCTGACTTTATTCCTTGATTTTAACCACACCACCAGGCTATAGTACCCTGTTTTCAAGTTTTTTTTTTCAAGTTCACTTTTCAAGCAGAGAGTAGAAAATCATTTTTTGAGAATGGTAGAATTGCAAAGCGGGTCCATGCTCTAAGAGTTTGAATATGTAAATTCAAATGTCCCTTCCAATTCAAAGATTTTGTGAATAACTATAAAATTTTGGAAAATCTGTTCTCAAGTTCTCTATTAGAAGTATGTGGTAATAATTTTATTGCTTTCTGGGAAATATTCAAATAAGAGAGTTAGAAAACATGCCCTGTAGATATGCTATGCTGTCAACTTGCACTTACCATGGCAATAAACCTGCCAATAAAACGGAAATATTTTAGATGATCTGGATTGATATAAGAAGCTGGGTTTATCTGCAAGCAGTAGTTATCCTTCCCTGCATATTCAAACAGGCAATACATTGGGTTCAACACTTCATGTGACAAAAGAAAGAACCATTCTCTGAAATTAAAAGAAAACATGGTAAAAACCTTGAAAATGGACCATTTACAAATCAAAATATAGTTCTATAACAAACTGCTTAAGTGGTGTTAGGTATTCTATGCACTCCCCCACGTTGACCTTACAGATTTCCAATGTGATTTCAATTATTTATGTATACATATGTGTGTATGTACAGACATAGCACCAAGGTTTTCCCAGTTTATTATTGCAAATTTATGTCTCTAAAAATAGTTAAAGCTCCTCATAGTTGAAGTGTGATCTGTGTAATCTTACTTTATGCCTATGAATATGGTCGTAATAAAAATTCTCCCTTATCCTCTACCAAGTTATTTTCTCTCTACTCAATCACCACCTCTTCTGTGACCCTAATGGTACTCTCTGTGATCACTTTTTCTTCTGTACTTTCACATTTTGGTTGTATATCTTTCCTTATGTAATTATTATGTTGTACTTTGTGTCATTACTTATGCATCTCTTTTAACATCCAGCTCTTCGAAGGAAGGAACCTACATTTTATTTATTACTTTATCTCTCAAACACCCAATAATAATGCTCACAGAAGACACTTGATAATGCTTGTTGAACAACAATAGTTTACAGACAGGCATATGAGTCTTACTAGCCTTAACTCATCCTTCGATTCCCAGCAAGACTCCTGGCAATTAACAAAATCTTATGCTCAGGTTCCTCTAAATCTAAGTCTGACCTTACTAACTCAGAAAAATATTTGTATGGTTAATACAGAACCCCAAATGCAAAGAGCAGTAAGAAGACAGAATACAGTATATATGAACAATAGAAGTGTAAAAATAAGTCAAGAAAGGCAGTTGAAGGCCAGAATTTACAGAACTTTCAATGCCATGCTGAGAGGTTTGCATTTTATCTAAGTAACAAGAAGTGACTAGAGATCCTTAAGCAGATAAGCAAAAGAGTCAAGCCTGAAATTCAGGAGACTGGAAGTAGGAATACCATTGAGAAAGCTACTGCAACAGTTGGGTGAGAAGTGATGAGGGCCTACATTAGGTGATGTCCATGAGAACAGAAAAGAGTGGATGGATGTAAGAGATGATATAGAGGCAGAATTAACAAAATTTAGCAAATGATTAAATATGAAGAGGAAAGAAAAGTGAAGAATTAAGAATAATTTTGAGGCTGAAGATCTGAGTAAATTAGAAAACACTGGTACCCTTCACAGGGACAGAAGAAATTCTGGAGAGGGAGGTTTGGGAGAGAAGACAACGAATAACATTTTGGACAAGTGAGTATGTGTAGAGGGCCACAGATAGTGGGGAACCCTGGGCAAGATATGAAATCCTTTAGAGTCCAGTAAAAGGAACCCTACTGACAGTGTCTGCTTCTGCTCTCCATCTCCCCTAAGGGTTCTTGGCCTTTCTGAGAAGTCGGAAGGTACTGACAACTTGTGTTGTAATTAAAGTAGTTACATCAAGTGGCAAGGAAACAACTGCACACAACAGCAAGTTGTTTATGTGGCCCTGCATGCACAGTATATATTAGTGCATGGACATGTTCTGTAGTTATGTAAGGGCATTAGGGTATATAAGGCTGAGAGAATATGGAATAAACAGACACCATGTTTGACCATCCTGTGAGTCCCACCTCTTCACTCCTCAGATCAAGGACTTGGGCTGCTACCAAAATCCTCCCGAGAGCTAGTCCGGACATTACAAGTATGACATACCAAAAAGAAAGTAATTGCTGCTATTACCCCACTGATAGTTGAGGAAACTGAAGTAAACTGGTTAAATGACTTAGCTAGAGTCACATAGCTAATAAGAATCTGAGTAGCTTGACCTCAGGCATTCCTGGTCCGATTTAGTGTTCTGTGCACTGTGGCGCCACCTAGTGGCCAAGAGAGGCAAGAAGCCAACCAGGAGAAGGCAATGACACAAGAGGGACAGAAGAGGCTATGGAGGGTAGGGACTTTTGAAGAAAAGGGCACATGACTTAACAAGAGAGCAATAGTAGCATCAAGAAAGCAGTTTTTGGTTGAGTTTAGAATGAATCAAGCAGTTTTTAATCTAAAACTTCCTGTACACCTTTGATCAGACATCAATAACGTAAAAAAAAAAAAAAAAAAAGCAGAGAATACAAGAATTTTCCCAAATCAAAGATGGAAGAAAATCCTAACATGAAAAATATATTGATTCCATTGTAGGACAAAAACTAAATTCTAAGTGATGAGATTATCACTACCTTGCCACACCTCCATAATCTAAACCTTCTTCTCCTGGAAAAATTACCCACAAACGTCTTCGGAGATCCTGGGGATTGAAACTCATTATCTAGGAAAAAAGGAATAATTTGTTATTAAAAACCTTTTAAAAACATTCTTTAAATATCATTATTATTTAGGAGATATACCTTCTTTCTAAATCCTACTGACTTTAAAGATAGACAAGCAGTGAAAGATAATCAGTTCCACAGCCACAGACTGAACCCCTGAAACTAAATCATTTTATATATGTGGGCCCAAAGCCTTAGTGTATAGATACTTTCTTTCATTAGAACTATATCAGAATTGCAAAAATAACCCTAATAATATATATCTTATCTAGGATCAATGATTCTTCAATCAAGAAGTATAATATATTATAATTATATCACAACAGGCACAGTGTCAACCTTTGTGCTTTAGTTTTTACCCTATAATACATGGGTTACTACCACTCACTTCAAACTTGGTTTGTAAAGCACTAAAAATTCTTAAATGCAAATCAAATCTCATTTTCTCTTAGAACATGGTATATCATGAATTGAGATTAATATAGCTACAGCTTATGAAGTACTACAAACAGGAATTTTAGAATCAGAATATATTTTTTTAAAAAACAAATAAACTATTCCAAGATCCAGGCAGAGGAAAAAAATTTCATATACACACACACACAAATGTATATAGATCCACATCAAAGTCAAATAAGAAAAGTGTATGTTAAAAACAATCAGAAAAGCTATGAATTTAAGATGAAATAAAAACCGTTTTAGAGAAGGGCCAATAAGAGAAAGTTGAGAATTATGAGACATGTTATGCATCAAAAAGAGAATTAAGTCCAAGTATTCCCCACTAACATAACTATTATCTTAAAAAAAATTCACAAATATATTTTTCTCATAGTTTCTTTCAGTAGGCAGACAGAATATATAGTAACAAAATAAAACCTAATTTGTTCAAATCATCATTTAAACAGTTACCAAAAAGTTCTGATGTTAATTTTCATGCCAAATTTGCACCTTAAATGATAACCTGACAATAACTACTAGTTCCATCCTAAGAGTTTCTAAAAATACATATACCAGGGCAGCAGATGGTGCAGTGGATTGACCACCAGCCCTGAAGTCAGGAGGACCTGAGTTCAAATCTAGCCTCAAACACTTAATACTTCCTAGCTGTGTGACCCTAGTTAAGTCACTTAACCCCAATTGCCTCAGCAACAAACAAATAAATAAATAAATATGTGATAGATAAATAAATAAAATAAAAATATATATATCCAGATTTTATTATTTTTCTTTTATCCTCTGTTGGGTCTACTAATCTTCAAAGTTTCCAAGAATATTATTACAAATGAACTAGACAACAGATTATCCAAATTAAATCTAAGCTGAAAACAGAGGTAGGGAAAAATAAAATGTTGCTGTGCCTGAAGAGTTCACTAGATTTAAAGAAAATCTCTTGCTCCTTGGAAGGCCCAAGGTAAATCTATCAACTTGATAGATTTATGATAAAGAGCTGCTTCCATAAAGGTCCCTTCAATAACAAATCCATTGATCCTAATACAACTGCAGGGTTGAAATTTTGAGAGAAGGAAGGAGGAGCTGTTCTCCATGCATGAAACCAGTTCTCCAGGTATTTGGCAATGCATTGTAATACCTGCTGAAATGAATCTTCAAACAAAGTTTTTCTTGTCACTGTAATCTTGATGTGTTGTGGCATAGCCAGTTGCTGAAATATAAGTGATTCAAAAAAAGTTAATTATTGAAGAATGCAAACTTACTGTATGAATCTGAATTTATTTTTATCTTTTTTACATCCAAGTTTGTATTTAACAATATTAATGCCACTTCCTAGCTATGTGACCCTGGGCAAGTCATTTAACCCCAATTGCCTCATCAAAAAAAAAAAAAAAAAGAATATCAATGAGAATTAAAGTACACGTATAAGAAAGATAAGTAATTAACTTAAAAAGTTACAGATGATTTGACAAATTTTGTGTTTTAAATGCTATTTCAGATCATTTCTATTCCTAGCAGTTACTTTTTATTTGGTTAATTCTCCTCAGTCATAAGAATGTAATTGAGAACTGCTAATTTAAAATAGTGGTTTATCATTATAAAATGTTAACTATTCATCTTGTTTTTTAAAAAAATCATCAAATGAAATAAACAACAAATTTGATTCAAAAAACAAACCTCTTAATGCTAATTCATTTAAGTCAAACATTTTAGTAAAGAAATTAAGTTTAAATATAAAGTAATTGATCTACTTAACTACCTAAAAAATGGGTCTACAAAATCATTAAAAGTAAGCACATTATCATCCTGACGACCAGTTACAACCTAACCACCTTTGGAAAACTATTAATACTCAACTGTCAGTTTTGGATCAAAAGTCTAAACAAATGTCCTTTACCATCATCCTTAATGACTTGACTCTTCTGTGAATGTATGAAATCATGCATTCTCCCCAAACCTAATCAGGCCAAATTCTCTAGTAAAAGATATCTATAATTACATGAGGAAATATTGTACATATGTAGGAAGATATCATTCCCATCCTCATGAAGAAGTGGAGCTCTATTTCCATAATCTCTTTCCTTGGGGAAAAAAAAAAGTCAGCTCAAAATGAGTGATTTCTTCCCTTCTTTTAATTTTTTTCAGTTAGTTGTTTTGCATAATTATTATATTGTACAGAATGTATATTTGAAACTATTCTCTAATAAAAATGACTACCACTACATATAACAAATTGCTGAAATGTTCTAACTTACATAATAAAAACATGTTACCTATTAACATCATTTACAGTATGTTAATTTGTGTACTTCTCAACTTATTAATTATTACATAAATGTTACTGTTGAATAAAATTCAGTCTTGTCCCCTATTGAGGGCTTATTTTGTATCTCCAGCTAGACTTTTTGAATTCCACAATGAGTGATCTATATCTCAGATTTCTTTTGCCCCCAATAACATTAAGCAAAAATATATTATTAGAGTTCCATAAATACCTACTAATAGGCTGATACTGTGGGGAAGTTAAATTTTTAATTGATTAGAAGAGAATAGCACATTCAGTTCTGGTACTAGATTTCTTTAGACTCCTGACAATCATGTGAATCAATACTTGGCTCTAAACAAATAATGGCAAATAGGAAAAGGAGTAGATTAAAAATATATTTCGTAGGCCTTAAAATGCTAGTAATGATGATGAAAAATATTTCTGATGTTCTTAAGATCTAGGGGAATTAATTTTCAAAATGTTGACCTGGTAATGTAAAATGATGTTCATGTAATCATTCACTTATATCTTATCTTAGATACCATTTTGCCTTTTTAAGAAGGATAAAAAAGAATATCAAACGGGGATGATAAATATAAATCCATCAATCAAGAGGAAGGGAAAAGATTCAGCCAAACACTTTTTTCCCATTTTCCTATGTGCTTGTTATTATGTTAACTGCCTAATTATAGATAGTTTAAAAACAATTACAAAGAAACATTTGATACTGACCTGACACCAGAAACGGAAATAGTGAACTTTTGCCTTGAAATCCCTAACATAGGCTATTTGGGGTCCATTATCTCTGAGAACAGAAAGAAAAAGAATTGAGAACATAGCTTTCCTTTAGTATACCGGTTTACTCTGACACAATTGAAAGAAAACATTTTGTAGTTCCAAAAACTAACTGAAGTATATAGCTTAGTGTTCAAACTAGACATGTCAGACTAAGAAAACCACAAAATAATATCCCATGTGAAATTCAATTTCACCTAGAATCCATTCTTCTCAATAAGAGCTTTATGACTCTATTCCAAAAGCTTAGTTATATCCCAAAACATGACTACTTTTTGGCATGCAAAAGGTAGAAAACAATGAATAAGTTTAAAAAAATCAAGAGAATAGAAAAGACTAGAAATCAGAGAATTTGGATTCAATTGTTCATTAGTAGTGACATGATAGTGATTTCTAAAGAGCAACATGCAGTGCTTTGTCAGATGGTGGCCAATAGGTAAAGACTTTATGATACAGTATCCTATAAAAGTGAATAAAAATACTAAATATTTAGTAGAAACATAAATTTTAGAATGTAGTTTACCTAAAAAAAAAAAAAAAAAAAACTCCCATTCAAGAGTTGTGAAACAAAAAGTTAATAGAATAAAACTTTTTTATACTACAACATGTAATTCAAAGAGTTTAATGTTAATTTGCAAATTTCAGAATGCTTACAGAGCAGATTTTCCAGTTCGGGGATCTATATATGTTGTTGTTCTCCTATTATGATCCACAAAGTATGGAACCCCATCCACTGTGAATCTCATTTCCCAGCCTTCTGGTAAGGGTTTTTCATTTAATTGACTGAAAAATATGAAAATACAAAACCAGTTAGACAGCACTAATATGTATGGATTTCCAAGAGCAGAAACTAGAAACAAGGACAAACGTGAAGAAAAACCCTCTAGAATGTTGCCTTTAAGTTGAAGCATTCCTGTGACTGGCATCATTTATGTTATATGGAAGACTCCTCTGGTTAATACCAACAAACAAAATATTCAATAAATTCGAGCATTTGGACTTGTTCAAGTATGGTATATAATGAGTAAGAAATTATTTAACACTTTCTAGTAATGTTTTTTTGTTTTGCCATTAGATGTAAGAAAGAACATTTTGTTAATGCTGTCATTGTCAGGAGTGGTTTTTACATGGGCTAATATTATTCTCTCTGTTGCTCTGCACAGATCTTACTCCTAACTAGAATCTTCTATTATCTAATCCAATCCTATCTGAAATGGGAAAATTCTCTAACACATCACAAAGAAGAAGTCATCCAACTTTACCTTGAAGACTTCCAGTGATAAGGATAGAAGGCATTCTAGTTCCTTTTGACTATGAGGAAATTTTTCCTTTTATGGAGCTGACATTTGCCTTTCTCTAACTTTTCCAAAATTTCTGTCCTCCAGAGTCAAGCAAAATGAAGCTATTACAATGATTTCTATTTCACCTAACACATTTCCCTCCCCTCTTTCTTTGAAATCTTTTCTTCACCAAGCTAAATATCCGCAGTTCTTTTCATAAATCATTCAGCCTTAGACATCTATTTTATCAAATCTTTTCTTTGAGTTAGTGAGCCTGGGTTAAAGAGTAAGAATATATCAATGCAAATTGAGTACTCTTACTAGAGATACAATTCTAATATTAAATTAATCAACAAGAATTTATTAAGCACTTATATACAAAATACTGTGTTAAATGACAGGGGTATACAAAGAAAATGAAAAATTCCTACTGTCAAGGAGCTAATAGTTTAATGGGGGGCAGAGGGAGAGAGGAGGAGAATCAACACGCAAACAACTATGTACAAACAAGATATACCAATTACAAGTAAAGATATCTATTCCAAAGATAGAATTCCAAAAAATTCATTTTTGTAAGATTTTGAATTCCAAATTTTTTCTCTCTCCTTTCCCTTACCTCTCATCTTCTCCTCCCAAGACAGAACACAATATGATATTGTTTATGCATGTACAATCATTTTTTTAAAAAGCTTTTTATTTAACAAGTTATATGGATGGGTAATTTTACAGCATTGACAATTGCCAAACTTTTTGTTCCAATTTTTCCCCTCCTTCCCCCACCCCTTCCCCTAGATGTCAGGATGATCAATACATGTTAAATATGTTAAAGTATAAATTAAATACAAAATAAGTATACATGTCCAAACCATTGTTTTGCTGATGTACAATCATTTTAAAAACATGTTTTCATATTTCTTATGTTGTGAAAGAAAAATCAGAACAAAAGGGAAAAATCAAAAGAAAAAACAAAAGATTTTTAAAAGATGAAAATGTGCTTTAATCCTTATTCCATCTCCACAGTTCTCTCTCTGTATGCAGATAGCATTTTCCTTCCCAAGTCTATTAGAATTGTTTCAGATTGTATTGCTGAGAAGAGCTAAGTCCATCATAGTTCATCATCACATGTTCTCTTGATTTTGCTACCAAGTACTTACTAGATTGATGATGAACATGAGGACAGCAATCAATCAATCAATTATTAAGCATCTACTATATTTTGGAACTGTGTAGTAAGCCCCGAGGATACAAGAAAAGGGAAAAAACAGTTCTGCTTTCAAGGCTTTCAAAACCTAATTCAAGTGACAATATGCAAATAGACCACGTACAGGACAAATTGGAGAAAATCAAGAGGGAAAGCACAAAATTAGAGAAGAGTTTAGGAAGGGTTCTTGTGGAAGATGGAATTTTAGTTAGTTTTTAAAGAAAGCCAAGGAGGTCAGAGACAGGAAAGCATTCCAGGAATGAAGGACAGCCAGGGAAAAGGCCTGGAGCCCAAGAGATGGAGCATCTTGTTTGTGAACGATTAACCAGGAGGCCAGTGTCATCTGAATCATAGACTAAATACACAGCAGGGAATAAGATATAAGATTAGAAAGGGAGCTAAGTTATAAAAATCTTTGCATAGTGAAGCAGAGAATTCAGTAGCTGATTTTGAAAGTGATAGGGAGGCACTGGAATTTATTGAGTAATGAAGCGACATGCTCACATCTTCATGGATGGATTTTTGTGAAGAGACAATTGAGGCAGGCAGATCCATCAGTAGGCTACTGTCATAGTCCAAGTGTCAGAGGATGAGGACAGAAAACTTAGAACAGAGGTGGGTATGGTATAGTTGAGAGGTGTTGTAAAGATGAAATCACAGGCATTGAGTCTCCTCTGTTGCTTTGGTAATAAACTGCCCTAGCCATTTGCACTTCCAATTTCTAAATTCAAGAGATTCATCTGATTTGTAAACCTCAGTTTGCTTTCCACTGCCCACTCCTGTCTTGTTCATGCATCACAATAAACTGAGACATTTCAGTTTAATAAACATGTGGAAGGAAACTCAGAAAGTATCTAATTATACTTTTATTATTTTATTAACATACTTTTAAAAAGTAACAAAGGAGTATGAAATAGAAAAAGGAAATTTTAATATAATCCTCTTTTTGTGTTCTACCATGTATGTGGAAAAGTTTTTTTGCCAGATTAAGTTCAAAAATTTTTAAAAAAAATTTTTTTAAGATTCTTCAAGATTAAATAACTACCAAAGATTCTGATAAAGGCCTCATTTCCAAAATATATAGAGAATTGACACAAATTTCTAGAAAATCAAGCCATTCTCCAATTGATAAATGGTCAAAAGATATGAAGATACCACTATACACCTCTCAGATTGGATAGGATGACAGGAAAAGATAATGATGAATGTTGGAGGGGATGTGAAAACTGGGACACTGATACAACATTGTTGGTGGAATTATATTCAAAAAGTTATCAAACTGTGCATACCCTTTGATCCAGCAGTGTTACTACTGAGATTATATCTCCCAAGGAGATATTAAAGGAGGGAAAGTGACCTATATGTGCAAGAATGTTTGTGGCTGCCCTCTTTGTAGTGGCAAGAAACTGGAAACTGAGTGGATGCCCATCAGCTGGAGAATGGCTGAATAAGTTATAGTACATGAATGTTATGGAATATTATTGTTCTGTAAAAAATGACCAGCAAGCAGGATGATTTCAGTGAGGCCTGTAGAGACTTACGTGAACTGATGCTGAGTGGCTGAGTGAAATGAGCAAAATCAGGAGATCATTAAACATTTCAACAATAATACTATATAATGATCAATTCTGATGGATGTGGTTCTCTTCAACAATGATATGATTCAAATCAGTTCCAATGGTTCAGTAATGAAGAGAATCAGCTACACTCGGAGAGAGAACTATGGGAAATGAGTATGGACCACAACATAGCATTTCACTGTTATTGTTTGCTTGCATTTTTGTTTTCCTTCTCAAGTTTTTTTTAACCTTCTTTCTACATCCGATCTTTCTTGAGCAGCAAGATAATTGTATATATGTATTGTATTTAACATATATGTTAACATATTTAACATGTATTGGACTACCTGCCATCTAGGGAGGGGGTGGGGGAAAAAAAGGGGGAAAGTTGGAATAGAAGGTTTTCTAAGGGTCAATGTTGAAAAAGTATCCATGCATATGTTTTGTAAATAAAAAGCTATATTAAAAAAAAAGATTAAATGACTACTGTTCTGTTGAAAAAGCAAAAGTTTAGCCTTGCTTTGGGCTGAGTTGGTTATTTACATTTTGTTTACATATGTATGTGTTTGTTTTATTTTTTTTTTTAATTTCAGAGGCAGAGTCAAAGTATCAGAGGAAAGGCAGGGACTCACCTGAGCTGTCCCAAATTTCCCTCCAAACAATTAAATAATGTCTCAAAATGAATTCTGGTGCAACAAAATCCACAAAATTATAGGGTGAAATAATTTTCCAGCTCAAGACAACTTAAGACCAGCAGGGTGAAATGGAATGCAGGCTGTATTCTGGCAATCAAGCCGCAAACCCTGGAAGCAACTGAATAGTTGCAGTGGCAGCTTTCAAATGTCTCAGTCCACAGAAGGTAAGGCGGTTAGACAATTACTCAGAAGAAGAATACAGTTTCCTTTGCTGGCATGGAATGCAGGACTCTATTGCATTGCCCATAGGTGAATCCAAGTCAGACCTCTAGGTTGCAGTCCTAGGGTGAGGAGAAGTACCAGCACCCCAAAGCTTTCTGTATGATCATAATTCCAGGGCAGAAAAGAGTATTTAGGTTCAAAGACAAGAACATAATCCAGATAAAGAGTAAACCTATTTCTCTCTTCAGATTATGCCACTTAGAAAGAAATAAAAACTTGCAGACTAGCTCTGAAAACAGCTGCACAAAAAACTAGAAGCTTAGACAGTACTCTCTTCACCCCAGGAATAGAGCCCAACTTTTAACATAGTAAGTTAAAAGTCAAGAAATAGGCTAGAAAAATGAATAAACCAAAGAACTTGGTCACAGAAAGCTCCTTTGGCTGACAGGGAAGATTAAAACACACACTCAGAAGACAAAGTCAAAACTGCCACATCCAAAGAAAAATATGAACTGTGCTCAGGCCACAAAAAGCTTAAAAAATCAAATTAAGAGAGGCAGAGGAAAAATTGGGAAAAGAAAATCAGGAAAAAAGAGTCATCTTGTTATAGGAGGTACAAAAAACTACTAATAATACCTTAAAAAACAGGTCAAAGGGTAAAAGCAGCACAAAAATACACCAAAGAGAATACCTTAAAAAGCAAAATTGGCCAAAAACCAGATCAAGAAGAGGGCGAGGAGGAGGGTGAGAAGAACGACAAGAAAATTAAGATTAAATAAGAAAAGTTTTTTATTCATTGCCCTTATAAATATTTCCAAAATGACTTATGCTGAAAATATATCAATTTAAACATTTCTCTCTAAAGCAAAATAAAAGTGATTAGATTTAGAATAATGATAAAGTAATAAAAATTATTTCTTGGCAGACTTATGCCTACAATAGAATATAATATTAACATGCTTTTCCCCCTTTGACAACATATTCCCCAACACATTTTTCTTTCAAAATTTTAGCAAGTGTTTTTGTACACCCAGTATCTAGGATAGTGCTCTGTATAAAGTAGGGGCTTAACATCTGTTTAACTGAATTGCATTATGAAAAAAAGTTGTGATGTCTCTGCAACTAGGAAAAGAGAATTCAGATTTGAAACCCATCTCAATAATGAATAATTAAATTTTAATTTTAAAAGGCTATGAAATTTATAAATGTGCCTGAAAGTTTTCATTGAATAAGCCATGTCAGATTGCTTGCTGTCTTGGGTGGGAAGGGAAAAAAAATTTGTAATACAAGGTTTTACAAAGGTGAATGTTGCGTGTGTTTAGAAAAATAAAATACTAACTAAAAAAAATGAAAATAATAAAAACAAACCAAAACAGTGGTCCCTCCTGGAACAATGGAGAAGATCCAAAGAAATATACCAGGGAGGAGATTTGCCCCACCCCCCAAAATATAAACAGGCTGCTCTGTGGAAACAATCAGTAAGATATAGTGATTAACTAGGTTGGGAACTTTTTACTTCATAAACAGTGTTGGGGGTTGAGGGAACCTTTGTTGATAAAGAATGGGGGAGGGAGAGGGGAAGAGATATAGCCCATGTTTAACTTGTTTGGGGAAGTGGGGAGGAGGGAGAGGGAAAAAACAAAGCAAAAAGTGAACAGCAGAGACCAAAAGAAAACTACAAGGAAGCAAAGAAAAGGTAGACAGTTCTGAATACAATATAATCTATTATATTATAATATTTATATATTAGATATAATAGATAATAGATAATATAATAACATATTCTGTTTTCTTGAAATACAAATTTATTGTTACTTATTTGGAATCTACTCATGTTTGGCTGTGCACTTTTTTTTTCCTATCGTGTATTTAAGGTTTTAATTAACTAATTAAAAATAAAGTGTTGTATTTAAAAAAAAAGAAAAAAGGCTGGGGGGCTGGACCTCCCTATCTTGCTCAAACCAGAAGCAGGGGACTGATCACACTGGAGTGACTAGGAATCTTTGAGCTCCACTTTCTCAATTTAGGCCAGCTTGTCTCTTCTTAGATGACATAGTACCTTGCTCCTATCCAATCTCTCCCATTCCTGATCCTTCAACTATTGGGGGCTAACCATATAAAATGGAGGACTGAATGCAGATTAGGTTTTGCTTAGCCCATCGCATCAGATTTCCTGGAAGCTGAAATAACCAGGTATATGCCGCCAGACCTGACCTCATATTGTTAAAGTAGAAGCTTTGTTATGAATTATTGTTCAAATGGAATAATTTGGAAAACACCATTATAAGGTTTAAAGGGATTAGCAAGTTATGATTTATATCTAGGTAGGTATCACCATGGATAGAACACTGGAACAGTAGTCAAGAAGACCTAAAATCAAATTTGATCAGAGAATGTGGGCAAGTCATTTAATCTGTTTGTCTCAATTTCCTCAAACATAAAATGGGGATGATAACAATATCTTCTATCCTCTCCAGAGATGTTTTGAGGACCAAATAAGGTAATATCTATAAATCACTTAGGACAGTGCCTGAAAAAGCAGACTTTTAATGAATATTTATTTCTTCCTCATACCCTTTATGGCTTATGCTTTTGCACATCTTTAAAATTCTTACAAAGAAAGAATTTAAATCTTTATCCAATTGAAACAAAAAAATTAAAAAATGAATCAAAAATTTAAAGTTCTTACCCCTGACTTCTGGGATCTTCCCACTGTGTAATACGTGTGTTGTGATTGACAAAATACACTCTGCCATTGTTATCTGTCCTCTTCTCTAAAACAAAACAAAACAGAAAATGTTTTAGTACAGCCTTATATTTCCCCCTAAAATCACATATAGAAAAGGCTTTAGAATTTGTTTAGTCCACTGTATTAATTTATCAACTATTTGCACCATAGACATGTTCATAAATGTATATTACTTCTAAAACAGATATAATTATCATTTAAATTTATTTTTCTGAATGTTAATATTACAAAATAATATGACTTATCTATCTTTGCATCTGTAGCTATTAAATTCATCGTGTTCAAAACAAATTATTTATCAATAATATGGAAATGTAAATTAGGAAGATATAGACAAAGCAATTGAAAAAACTATACATCAACATCATTAAAATACTCATCGATATTTTTGATCCAAGTAATTTAACATTAGAGTGGCATTTGAATCCATATTCTATTGACTCCAGGGATGATATTCTTTAGTATTACAATGCCTCTCAAGTTAATTCATCATTAGCAAAAGTATGAATGTTGCAAATTACATTAATAATTAGAGTACTAAGTACCAGAGATGGAATTTGACCTCAGAGCTTCTGATTTCAAGTCTATGCCACTATGCAAGATTATATTTGTAAACAAACCAACAAATCTTTAAGAAAATTAAGTATACTAATTTATGTTAAAAGCTTAGGGGCTTCTTTATTGAATCAAAGTGTCTAGCTAAGACCAAGAGCTGGCTTTTTATGCAAAAGAGAAACATTAGAAACCTTTTCCAATAATATGACAAATACAGCAAGAATACCCACTATGTCATATTAATAAAATGAAAATGGTAGTATAGCACTAGATATAAATGCTAGGGGTACAAAAAGTTTGCATCATTATTCTAATTAGGTTTAGAAACTACTCCCTAGCAATAATACAAGAAGAAACTTGAGGAAAAAACTAAAATTATTTCCGATTTCAAAATGATATATTTTAAGAAATTCCAAAGAACAGTAAAAACTGTAAAGACCATTAATAACCATTAAAAGAGTATTAAAAAATTTATTAAATGAATTAGTCCTTTAATAATTGTGGTACATGATTATAAAAAATAATAAGCAAAATAATTTCAGGAAAAATCTGGAAAATGCTCCATTAAGTCATGCAAAGCAAAACATACTGTGTACAAAGTAACAGCGATGTTCTGGGATAATCAGCTGTGAATAACATTGTTATTTTCAGCAATATAATGATTCAAAATTACTCCAAAGGACTCAGAATGAAAAATGCTTCCCATACCCAGAGAAAGAACTGGTCTGAATAGGGACTGTTTTTTTTTTTTTTTTTTTTTTTGGGGGGGGGAGGAGGTAGGAGGGAGAAGGGTAGAGAACTGTTTTCTTTTGAAACATGACTTTTATGGAAATGTTTTACATAATTTCACATATGCCTTCTCAATATATGGGATACAGATATAGAGAGAGAGAAAGGAAGAGAATCTGAAATTCAAAAGTTTTAAAAACAAATATTTTTAAAATTGTTTTACATATAACAGGGAAAACAAAATTTTAAATAAATTCATTAGCCTTTCCATATATTACTAACAAAACCCCAATAAGGAATGGATTTGAAGAAAAATTCTAATAGAACAGAAAGTATTAAATATCTGAAAATGAACTTAAAACAAAGGAAAGATACATAAAAATACCAATAAACACTTTCAAATAAATACACATTGACAAGTAAATTAATAGGAAAAAGGTGAAGAAATTAATATATGGTTTTGTAAGTAATTGTTTATTAGTGAATATTGTAGAATACACATGTATCTGTAGGAAGTCACTGACATTAAACACCATAATGCTTTTTTCTAAAGATTAAATTCTTGTTTTTTCATTTAGTTTAAGTAGAAAAGTTACACTTTTCTTTGTTCAGCTCCCTAAATATACTTTACCCAACAGGTACAGAAATTACATTAGTTAATCCACATGTTACATTAGTTAATCCACATGTCTCATAAAAGCAGCCATTCTAACCACAAATGTGCAGTTACAAAGACAATATTTCTAAGGCACTCTCATTTTGAGAGGCAGGATGACAGATCTGTTCTTAATCCAATCCAAGTTTAAGACTTGCTAACATCCTGCAAACTCCCCATTTTACACACTAACGCACCCACTATCCAAATGTTGGAATAGTGCCAAAATACACTCAATTTGCTTCAGAAGATACTTAACCTAACCACAAGTAAAGTGACCCATCCCATCTAATTCGATTATGTTCACAATAAGTCTAATAAAAGTTTTAATAAAATAAAAAAAAAATTAGCAGAGATTACAACTTAATAAGAAGAAAAATACACTATGACCAAATAAGATTTATAACAAGAATGAGGGCTGGTTCATTATCAATCAGGAAAATTACTACCATAATTAACTATATCAATAACAAAAACTAACAGAAATTATATAATCTCAACAGAAGCAGTAAAAGTTTTTGACAAAATATAGCACCCATTCCTATTTAAAAACACTAGAGAGAGGGGGACCTTGGTGTGTGCAATGATTAGAGCACCAGCCCCGTGTTCAAATTTGGCCTCAGACACTTAACATTTCCTAGCTTGTGACCCTGGGCAAATCAATTAACCCCAACTGTCTTAACACAACCAAAACAAAAACACTAGAGAGCATAGAAATAAAACGACTTTTCATTAAAATGATAAGCAGCATTTATCTAAAACCACCAGCAAATATTATAGATATCATTAAGGGTGAAACGATGATGTCCATTGTTACCACCATTATTCCCTAATATACTAGAAATGTTAGGTTTAGCAGTAAGAAAAAATAAAGGAATTAGGAATTAGAATAGCCAAGGAGGAGATAAAATGATCCCTCTTTGCAGATGATATGATGGTATACTTTTCATATACCATATATTCATATACCATAACTTATTCAGCCATTCTCAAACTGATGGGGATCCACTCAACTTCCAATTCCTTGCCACGACAAAAAGGTCTGCCACCAACATTTTTGCACATGTGGGTCCCTTTCCCTCTTTTAAGATCTCTTTGGGATATAAGCCCAGTACAAACACTGCTGGATCAAAGGGTATGCATGGTTTGATAATCTTTTGGGTATAGTTCCATATTGTTCTCCAGAATGTTTGGATCAGTTCACAACTCCACCAACAATGTATTAGTAGCCCAGTTTTTCCACATCCCCGCTAACATTTATCATTCTGTAATCTTAGCCAATCTGAGAGATATATAGAGGTACTTTGGATTTCTCTGATCAATAGTGATTAAGAGCATTTTTTCATATGACTAGAAATGGTTTTAATTTCTTCATTTGAAAATTGTTTATATCCTTTGACCATTTGTATGAATCCTAGAGAATCATTCAAAAAATCTACTTGAAATAATTAACAACTTTAGCAAAGTTGCAGAATATAAAATAAATTCATACAAACATCAGCATTCCTATATATATATATATTACTAACAAAATTCAATAGCAGGAGATAGAAAGAAAAATTCCACTTATGTAGAAACAAAATAAATTTGCATTTCTACATTTATTATCTTACCATATAAGAATGTATACAATTTAATTTTATTGAACTTTTGTGATTACTCTACCTTGATCTGGAAGCTCTGAAATTAGTCTATACATTCTAGGAGATTTTACTTTGGAATCTCTTTCAAGAGGTAGATTTCTTTTAATTTCTATTTTACCCTCTGATTAGGCGTTTTCCTTTTAACATTCTTGAAAGACGACACCTAAGTTCTTTTATTTGATCATGGGCTTTCAGGTAATAAAGTAGTTCTTGAATAATCTCTCCTCAATATATTTTCTAAGTCAGTTGCTTTTTGATGAAATATTTCACACTTTGTCCTATTTTTTCATTCTTGTGATTTTCCTTTATTGCTTCTCGATGTCACACAGAGTCATTAAGCTTTCCAATTTTTAAGGAAATATTTTTAAATCACTTTTTTCATTAAGCCAGTTTTTTAAGGAGTCCTTTTCTTCAATGAATTTTTTATGCTTCTTTTACCATTAGCCCAATTCTGTTTTCTAAGATGTTAGTTTTTTTCTGATTTTTTTAGTATCTCTTTTTATTAAGCAGTTAGTTCATTCTTCTTAATTTTCTTATACTATTTGAATTTCTCTTCCCAACTTTTCTTCTACTATCCTCATTTCTTTAATTCTTCCAGAAATTCTTGTTGGACTTCAGTTCAATAAGCAATTCTCCTTCAAGCATTGGTTGTAGCTGTTTTCACGTTATTGTCTATGGTGATAGGAAAATATCACCATAGTAACCTTTTATAATTGACTTTTGCTGCTGTTTGCTCTTTTTTTGGCTTATTTGTTGACTATGAACTTTATGTTAAAGTCAGGCTCTCCTCAATTTAGGATTAGGGTGTATGGCATTGTCCTAAAATTCAGATTTTTTGTGCTGCTGTTTTCAGAGTTGGTACTAGAGAGAAACAAGTTTTCAGTGCTTTTCAAAGGAAAGGTAGTGTGATCACTAGTCTCCTGATCTGTGCTCTAGTGTTTATCTAAAAAGCACCCCTGCTTCTCTAGCTGCCTTCCTCTTGGCTTTCAGTGTGCCCAGGGCCCCTGTTCTCTGGCAGTCACAAATGCTAGTGCTCCTCTGTGCCTTGGAACTCTGACCAGGTCCCCTGTTTCCTCATGATTTTTAGATGATAAATTCATTCTGCTTGGGAACTATTTCTCAGAATTGCATATAAAGAAAAGTTGCAAATCAGCAAACCAACTACAACAGTGCCTGCAAAGGATTTCTTAAAATTTTTTCTAATTGTTCTTCACCATCTCTGGGCTGAGAGCGCCACATCTGTTTCTGCTGCTGTCACAGCAATTCCCAGAGCCTGCTGCTAGAGCTGCAATCAAACCTGCTCTTAACTGGCTCTCTTCCCTATGTCACAGACCTCTCTCACCAATCGCCCAAGCTGTCTTATCCGGGGGGAAAAATATCTCACCCTGTCCTATTCTATCTAAGGGGTTATTTTGCTTAGAAGAGAATACACTACCTCTAAGCCACCTTCTTGGCTCCACCCACCATTTTAACTTTAACAATGATTTCTTTTTTCTTTTTCTTTTTTAAATAGGAGGGCTTTAGACTTCAGCTTAAACTCTGTTTTCTTTTGAGAATGAATCTGCCTTCTTGTTTTAACCCAAAAACACTCCTTTTAAAAGGCATTAAGGACCATTCTCTTCTATCAACATTTTCTTTTCCCCTTATTTCTTTTGCTATTAATTTCTGAAATCATTTTATTCTACAAACTGAATTTCAGTTCAAAGAAGACATATCTTGTTTCTAATTATGTCTGTTTTATTAACAAGTTAGAATATTTTAAAATATCTTTGTGTAAACTTGGCTAAAAATGCATTTATCTGATGGGTATTTTAAAGATAATAAAAGAGGTCAAAATTGTTATTTCAAGAGTAGTTAACCAGAGGCAGTAAGGTACAGAGAAAGTGTTGGACTTTCAGATAGAAGACTGGGTTTAAACTTCAAATCAGATTACTGTATGACTATGAATAAATCATTTACTCTAAAGTCTCAGTTTCTTCAACTGTAAAACTGATAGGATTCTAGTAGTCATTATCCCAGAATTTGTGGTGAGAGGCAAATAAGATAATTTATGTCATGTGCTTTGCAATTCTTAACATCTAATGTCATCTAAGATATAAAACTTCTATTTTCAAGGGCAGATTCAAGATGTCAGAATAAAAGGAAGCAGTGGAATTCAATGCCTGTTGACAGCTCATCCAAACAGAGCTATAAAATACACAGACTGAAGTCCAGTGGAGAAATCAAGAAAAAGTCCTTTGTTTAGTCCAATTCATCATAGGTAAATAAACAGAAGTTTGAAGATATTGAGGAGAGGAACAGGACAAGAACATTCAAGATGCAAAGCACTTGAGAGCTTATATGCCAGCACAAACGAAGGTTCCAATTTCATACTGGGATAGCCCCACACCCAAACTGGAGCACTGGAAATATATCACAGGAAAAAATACTGTAAGCATCTAGAAAGAAAGAATTCAAGTATCAAGGAACCACAGCCAAGATTACATCTGATTTAACAGCCAACATAACAAGACTATTGCCTTATGGCAAGTTGGAATACAATGATCCAGAATGCAAAGAATAAGGGTTTATAATCAAGAATAATTTACCCAATACAATGAAATAATCTTAGAGAGAAAAATGGACCTTTAATGAAAGCATTATTGATGAAAGGGCTAAACCTATAAAGAAACCAAAGTTCAAACACAAGTGAAAAGAAACAGAAAAGCTAAATTTCAATAAACAAGAATAAAATACTTATAACATGGGGTGATGATACATATATCCGTTCTACACACTGCCATAGTCAAAGATCATAGAGGGATTCCAATTAGACACAGCCTGGGAGTAATTCTATTACATCTTGATAATTTATGAAAAGAGAAGGAAAGAAGAATATATTAGGTAGGGGAAGAGGGAGATGAAAGTTGGGGGAAATTAGGAGATATTGATATAAATAAGAAGGGGATGAGGGAATGACTGAAATTGAACCTCTTTCTCATTTGAATGGATCGAAGGAAGACAGACGAACACACACACACAGTTTTAGTTAACAGGAAAATTAAAGAGAAAGAAGAGAAGGGATATGTAAGGCAGAATTAGAGAACAGTTTAAGAAATTAATTGTAAGCAAAACAAACTCTTATGGATATACAAGAATATTTATAACTTTTTAAAGAAGTAAACAATGAGAAACTAAGGGAAAGCTTATATAGGAATGAACAAACAAGTTATGGTATATAAATGTGACAAAATGCTGAAGTGTATTGTCAATATAATGACCAACTAAGATTCAAGGGGATGAAAGAGAGAATATGCTACCTACTTTCTTTTTTTTTTTTTTTTTTTTTTTATTAAATAACTTTTTATTGACAGAACCTATGCCAGGGTAATTTTTTACAACATTATCCCTTGCACTCACTTCTGTTCCGATTTTTCTCCTCCCTCCCTCCACCCTCTCCCCAAAGATGGCAAGCAGTCCTATACATGTTAAATAGATTACAGTAGATCTTGGATACAATATATGAGTGCAGAACCGAACATTTTTCTTGTTGCTCAGGGAGAATTGGATTTAGAAGGTATAAATAATCTGGGAAGAAGAACAAAAATGCAAGTTTACATTCATTTCCTAGTGTTCTTTCTTCGGGTGTAGCTGCTTCTGTCCATCCTTGATCAATTAAAACTAAGTTAGATCTTGTCTTTCTTGAAGAAATCCACTTCCATCAGAATACATCCCCATACAGTATCGCTGTTGAGGTATATAATGATTTCCTGGTTCTGCTCATTTCGCTCAGCATCAATTCATGTAAGTCTCACCAATCCTCTCTGTATTTGTCCTGCTGGTCATTTCTTACAGAACAATAATATTCCATAACATTCATATACCACAATTTACTCAACCATTCTCCAATTGATGGGCATCCATTAATTTTTCAGCTTCTGGCCACTACAAACAGGGCTGCCACAAACATTTTGGCACATACTGGTCCCTTTCCCTTTTTTAGTATCTCTTTGGGGTATAAGCCCAGTAGAGACACTGCTTGCTACCTGCTTTCTAACAGAGCTCAAAATGTAGCATGAAACTATTTTGGGGATACTGTCAATGTGGAAATTTGTTTTGATTGAATATACATTTTTTTTTAAATCAGAAAAAATTTTACATTCTCCATAATTTTCCAAATAGTATTTATTTTCAATCATAATTTTAAAAGTCAAGAGAACACTTTTAATTTCTTGATTAAAGAGAAAAATTTATTTTAGATGCCTCCACTAAAGACCTATTCTGATGCCTCATGGAATACTTGTAAAAACCCGATAATCTCAAACAATAAACCAGTGCAGTAGAAAATCTGATAGATTCTATATTGTTTGTGTGGAAAGCTTTTGCTAATGAAGTTTTTCATGATAATCCAAGGGGGAACATAGAAATTATTTAATGATTTTTTAAAGCAGTAAATATTTGTTCAATTATGTTATATATCTTTCCTCTATGATAACAATATGGATGTTTAGAGAATTATGGGTCTCTTTTTCCAACAATTCAAAATTGTCCTGATCATATGCATTTTGACTTTGGAATTCTTACAATTTACATCAAACTCAGAAAATATGTGCCTGCTTATCAACAAACTGTTTCCAAACGACAGTGAAGGTAAACAGAATATCAATTATTGGTCAAACCCATGAATGTATTTTCATTTGAATATTGTATACTATACCAGAGTAGTTCCTTTATTCCCTTTTGTTAATTGTATCTTATCATCTGCATAATCATATGATCAAAATGTCAACAAATGTCTGAGTTCTTGTAATATAGCACAAAAGTCAGGCTGTTTGAAAACCATGAGTTAGTCATGTGTATTACAAACCATCTTGAAGCCAGAAGAGACTATCCCTCACAAATGTTCTGCATAAACAAATTTTCTATTGCTTCTCATTGTAGTACTGAAGCTATTTTGCAATTTAAATTTAACCACTACTTGTGTAGTTATAATTCAATCTGACCATAATCTGTCAGATCAAGTGACTGGTAAAATTGGTCATTCATTTTAGTAGTGTCTCTGAAAGTATAGTTAGTGCACAAGTAGTAGAAGAAATGAAAAGTCACATCTGAATGTGGCACTGTTTTTTAAAAAATATATATATATGTGTTATTATAAATATTACTAAAAACAGCAAAATATGCAACTGAAATTTAAGTATACTTAAATCTCTTAGTACACCTCACTTGTTATTAGACAGCAGTATATTATCTTACATCATAAACTATCCATTTTTTATATATTGATTAGATGTGCTAAAAATTTTAAATACAATTCCAACTCTCTGCAAGAGAGCTTACCAATTCTACTAATTCCTGCCACTCATCTGTACAAGTAAACATTTTTACTTTATTCATAATTTAAAGAAAATACAGACATAAACTCAATGCACAACTAGATTTAAGACTGTTTTTGATTGGTGCTGAGCTAGATATTGCAAATTTTTGTTCAAATAAAAAAGGTCAACAATTCAGTAATTAAATTCATAATGTTGGAGGAGAAGTGGGAAAACTGGGACACTGATTCATAGTTGGTGGAATTGTGAACACATCCAGCCATTCTGGAGAGCAATTTGGAACTATCCTCAAAAAGATATCAAACTGTGCATACCGTTTCATCCAGCAATGTTACTTCTGGGCTTATATGCCAAAGATATTTTAAAGAAGGGAAAGGGATTCACATGTGCAAAAATGTTTGTGGCAGCCCTCTTTGTAGTAACCGGAAACTGGAAACAGAGTGGATGCCCATCAATTGGAGAATGGTTGAAATAAACTGTGGTATATGAATATTATGGAATATTATTGTACTATAAGAAATGACCAGTGGGATGATTTCAGAAAGGCCTGGAAAGACTTACATGAACTGATGCTGAGTGAAATGAGCAGGACCAGGAGATCATCATATACTTCAATAACAATACATGATGATCAGTTCTAATGGATGTGGCCATCTTCAACAATGAGATGAACCAAATCAGTTCCAATAGAGCAGTAATGAACTGAACCAGCTACAACCAGTGAAAGAACTCTGGGAGACGACTATGAACCACACTACATAGAATTGCCAATCCCTCTATTTTTGTCCGCCTGCATTTTTGATTTCCTTTACAGGTTAATTGTACACTATTTCAAAGAATGATTATTTTTGTACAGCAATATAACTGTATGGACATGTATACATACATTGTATTTAACATACTTTAACATGTTTAACATGTATTGGTCTACTGCCATCTGGGGGACAGAGTAGGGGAAAGGAGGGAAAAAACTGGAACAAAAGGTTTTGCAATTGTCAATGCTGAAAAATTACCCATGCATATATCTTGTAAATAAAAAGCTATAATAAAAAAATAAAGAAAATAAAACTATGAAGGAATTAAAAAAAACAATTAAATTCATATTTGATTAGTATATTATATCAAACATCTTCCAAGCTCTAAAACTTACTTCACTAACTGTTATTTCTACTCAGCTAAACTTCTCAAGAAATTTAATGAGATCTTGTAGATAACAGAGTATATGAAATCTTGTTGGATTATTTCTTTGAATTCTTACAGAACTTCTCAAAAAAAAGTGTTCATAATTATTTTGCAATTAGTTTTAACTATTATCAGTACAATAAAATAGTTTCTAATTATATGAATTTTAATTTGCAACTGGGGGGGCCCCCAGTTATCACTGTAGTTACTATAAGCACATAATGAATAAATTTTGATACTAGTGAACTGCTTTGGGAATTCACAATACATTTTTAAAGTTGAAAGCAGAGGAACAAAAGTATTAGGAAACACTAGTATATGTAATCAATTTATGTTTTATTATATAAGGACCAACTAAATGTACAGAAAATCATCAAAAAAATAATCATTGTTAATCCTTTTTTGGGGGCTACAGCATATCATGAAACCAATCATAATGTAGTTGCTTCTGATATAAATTAGGGTCTAAATTCCACACCAACAATCATAATTTATCTTTGAAAATCCTTTATATCAATTACAAAATAATACAGATTTTAAACACTTATTGCTGGAAAAGCCTTAGGATCAAAGAAGCAACTTTTCTCACAAATAAAGTCAGATCTAAACAACTGGAAAAATATCAAATGTGCATGGGTAGACTGAGGTAATACAACAAAAATGACAATTCTATTTAAATTAATCAACTTGTTCAGTGCCGTACCAAATTACCAAAAATTATTTTATATATTTGAAAAAATAGTTTAAAAATTGATCTGGAAGAACAAAAGGTCAAGAATTTCAATGGAATTAATGAAAAAAAAAAAAGGAAAGAAAGAAAAATGGTCTAGGCATAGCAGACCTAAAACTGTATTATAAAGTCATCAAAACCATTTGATAATGGCCAAGAGAGAGTGTGGTGGAACAGTGAAAGATTAGATACATGAGCCATAATAGTAATTATAATAATCTAGTGTTTAATAAACCCAAAGACTCCACCTTCTTGGATAAGAACCCATTATTTGACAAAATTGGCTGGAAAAAACTGGATAATAGTTTGTGAAAAACTAGGCATACACCAAAATCTCACACCATATACCAAGATAAAGTGGAAATTGGTTGATAATTTAGACATAATAACACTATAAGCAAATTAGGAAAGAGAGCAAAGGATAGTCAGATTTAGACCTGCCATATTTAGGGAGAAGAAAGGAATCTATGATCCAACAAGAAATTTAAAACATTATGAAACAGAAATTGGATAATTTTGATTACATTAAATTAAAAAGGTCTGTACAGACAAAACCAAAGTAGCCAAGATTATAAAGGAAGCAGAAAGTTAGGGAACCATTAGTCACTGATAAAGATCTCATTTCTAAAATACAGAGAGAATCAAGTCAAATTCATAAGAACACAAGTCTTTTCCCACCTGAGAAGTAGTCAAAGGATATGACAAGAATTTTAAGATGAAGAATTTAAAGTTATTTCTAGTCATATGAAAACATGCTTAAAATCATTATTGATTAGAGAAATGCAAATTAAGGCAACACTGAAGGACAGCCTTATATCTCTGACTGGCTAAGATGACAGGAAAAGATAATGATAGATACTGGAGGGGACATAAGAAAACTAAAAACATTAATATATTATTGGTATTGTGAACAGATCCAGGCATTCTGGAGAGCAATTTGAATTATGTCCAAAGAAGCTAGCAGTCAGGATCTGTAGGTCAAAAAGATCATAAAAGAAGGAAAAGGATTCACATGTATAAAAATGTTTGTAGCAGCTCTTTTTGTGGTGGCAAGGAATTGAAAATTGAGTGGATATCTATCTATCAATTGGGGAATGGCTAAATAAGTTATGGTATATAAATATAATGGAATACTACTGTTCTTTTTTTTTAATTTTTTTTTATTTATTTTTTATTTTTTTATTTAATAGCCTTTTATTTACAGGTTTTATGTATGGGTAACTTTACAGCATTAACAATTGCCAAACCTCTTGTTCCAATTTTTCACCTCTTACCCCCCTTTCCCCTCCCCCAGATGGCAGGATGACCAGTAGATGTTAAATATATTAAAATATAAATTAGATACACAATAGGAATACTACTGTTCTATAAGAAATGGTGAACAGGCAGATTTCAGAAAAGCTTGGAAATACATGAACAGATGCTGAGCAAAGTGATTAGAATCAAGAGAACATTGTACATAGTAACAAGATTATGTGATGATCTGATATACTTTGCTCTTCTCAGCAATACAGTAATCTAAGACAATTCCAACAGACTTAGGATGGAAGATGCCATCCATGTTCAACAAGAGCTATGGAGACTGAATGTGGATTAAAGCATTTTCACCTTTTTCCCCCTTGTTTGCTTTTTTCTTTTGGTTTTTCCCTTTTGTCCCGATTTTTCTTTCATATAATGACTAATAGGGGCAGCTAGGTGGCACAGTGGATAGAGCACCAGCCCTGAAGACAAAAGGACCAGAGTTCAAATCTCATCTCAGACACTTAAAACATCCCAGCTGTGTGACCCTGGGCAAGTCACTTAACTCCAATTGCCACAGTTAAAAAAAAAAAAAAAAAAAAAAGAGTACTTCTCATATAATGACTAATATGGAAATATGAATGAATAATATGGAAATGTCCTATATTAGACTGCTTCATGTCTTGGGGAGGGAAGAGGGTAAGGGAGGAAGGAAGAAAAAATATGGACCTCAATACCTTACAAAATAAATGTTGAAAACTATCTTTATGTATAATTGTAAAAATAAAATACTATTGAGAAAACAAACAAAAGTGGGGGAAAAAGAAAAAATGATAATATCATGTCAATAAGTTGAATGCCAGGCATTGTATTAAGATACTAAGATACAAAGAAAGCCTCCCAATCAAAAAGAAAAAAAAAAATTACCATTTCCAAAGAACTCATATTCTAATGGGGAATACAAATGCAAACAATAACATACAAATAAAATATATACAGGATAAACAGGAGATAATCTCCGAAGAAAAGCACTAAGATAAAGATGTATTGGAATGGCTTTTTATAGAGGTTGGACTTTCCTATAGACTTGAAGCAAGCCAAGGAAAACAAAAGTAGGATATGAGAAGGAAGAATTCTAGGAATAAGGAACAGCCAGTGAAAATGGTCTGAGTCAGGAGATGGAAGGTCATATGAGAAGAACCAAGCAGCAAAGGTCACTGGATTGCACAATATGGAGGAGTGGGACCAGGAACAAGAAATGTAGGAAGAGGTCAGGTTTTGAAAGATATGAATTCCAAAGAGAGAATTTTACATGATACTGGAAGTAATAGGAAACCACTAGAATCTACTAAATGGTGAGGATTAAGTGATGGCATGAAAGATTTAAAAAAATGAATCTGACAACTGGCTAGAGGTAGCTTAGATTGAGGAGATATTTCACAGAGATTGACCAAAAGTTTATTGTACATAAGACAGCTGTGACAGAGTGAGGGTCTATACTAGAGTAGTGTCAATGTTAGAGGAGAGAAGGGGACAATATGTAGGAGAGCTATAATAAAGGGAGACAAGAATTGCGTATTGACTGGATATGGAGATAAGAGAATGAAGGAATCAAAGATGACAACTAAGTTTAGAGCTTAGGGGACTGAAAGGATGATGGTTCTCTTAAAAGTCTCTTGAAAATAGGAGTTTTTAATGACTCTTTTCAACAACGATATGAGTAAGGCTAGTTCCAATGAGCTTGTGATAAAGAGAGACATCTACACCCAGAGAGAGGACTGTGGGAACTGCATGTGGATGACAACACAACATTTTCACTCTTTTTGTTCTTGTTCGGTTACATTTTGTTTTCTTACTCATTTTCTTTCCTCATGCTGCAAGAGAATTGTATAAATATGTTCGCACATATTGGATTTAACATATATTGGATTGCTTACCATCTAGGGGAGGGAATGGAGAGGAGGGGAAAATCTGAAACACAAGGCTATGCAAGGATCAATGCTGAAAAATTATCCATGCATATATTTTGAAAATAAAAAGCTTTTTAAAAATTATTTTTAAAGTTTCATTTATTCCTTTATTTGGTTGTCAACAAAAATGAATGTAATTTTACAAAGCTTCTTCTAAAACAAATGATTTTTGTATTTCTTGCTAACATATTGGTTATTTTTGTATTTTCTTATTAAACTAATATTGTATTCTTGTTATAAATCCAACCTAAAAAAAAAAAAAAAGAAAAGAAAAGAAAAGAAAAAAAAAGAAAATAGGAGTTTTGAATCCAAGGGTTTTATAGAGAGGTTTCAGGAAGAGAATAATAAACTTGGATGGAAAGGAGAAAAAATAATCACATCTCCCCTTTGCCCCCATATAAATGATTTTCTCTGAAAATCTATTTCAATTTATTACCTCTATTTTATTTAATTTCTATCTATATTTATCATACTTAATTTGTTTAATATCTACTTTATTTAAATCTAATTTATTTAATGAGAATGTAAATTTATTTAACATAAATTCCTTAAGCTTCACCAAGCTGTTCAAGGGGTCCATGATACAAAAAGTTTAAGAATCTTAACTTTAAAAGAAAGGTAGTCTCTATGAGAAAGTATCTGAAATGGCTACTTTGGAAACAACTGCATATAAATTTTGTAACAACTAGGAGAAGGACAAGAACCAAGCTGTCCATTCATAAAGAATCAGGAAAAAATTAGCTGGTTAAAAAAAAAAAAGGACAATTAGGGAAAAAACACATAAATGTTATAGTTGAGAGAGCCTGCACCACTATGTAACCTTCACGATAAGAAAAAAAAAATATAAACAAGTTCTTGGGAAAACAGCAGAGATCTTCTAGTTGACCATGAATGAATATGTGGGTTCCTTTGCCTCCTTTAAGATCTCTTTGGGATATGAGCCCAGCAGTAATACTACTGGATAAAAGCGTATACACAGTTTGTTAACTTTTTGAGCATATTTCCAAACTGCTCTCCAGAATGGTTGGATCTGTTCCCAATTCCACCAACAATGTATCAATGTCCCAGTTTTCCCACATCCCCTGCAACATTTGTCATTATCTTTTCCTGTCATTTTTTTTTTTTAAATTATAGCTTTTTATTTACAAGATATATGCATGGATAATTTTTCAGCATTAACAATTGCAAAACCTTTTGTTCCAATTTTTCCCCTCCTTCCTCCCACCCCCTCCCCTAGATGGCAGGATAACCAGTAGATGTTAAACATATTAAAGTATGTTAAATACAATGTATGCATACATGTCCATACAGTTATATTGCTGTACAAAAATAATCATTCTTTAAAACAGTGTACAATTAACCTGTGAAGGAAATCAAAAATGCAGGCGGACAAAAATAGAGGGATTGGCAATTCTATGTAGTGGTTCATAGTCGTCTCCCAGAGTTCTTTCGCTGGTTGTAACTGGTTCAGTTCATTACTGCTCTATTGGAACTGATTTGGTTCATCTCATTGTTGAAGATGGCCACATCCATTATTAGAACTGATCATCATATCGTATTGTTATTGAAGTACATGATGATCTCTTGGTCCTGCTCATTTCACTCAGCATCAGTTCATGTAAGTCTTTCCAGGCCTTTCTGAAATCATCTCACTGATCATTTCTTACAAAACAATTATATTTCAACAATTCTCCAATTGATGGGAATCCACTCTGTTTCTGGTTTCTGGTCACTACAAAGAGGGCTGCCACAAACATTTTTGCACATGTGGATCCCTTTCCCTTTAAAATCTCTTTGGGATATAAACTCAGTAGTAATACTGCTGGATCAAACGGTATGCACAGTTTGATAACTTTTTGAGCATAGCTCCAAATTGCTCTCCAGAATAGCTGGATGTATTCACAATTCCACCAACAATGCATCAGTGTCCCAGTTGTCCCACATCTCCTCCAACATTCCGCATTATCTTTCCCTGTCATTCTAGCCAATCTGACAGGTGTGTAGTGGTATCTCAGAGTTGTCTTAATTTGCATTTCTCTGATTATTAATGATTTGGAGCACCTTTTCATATGGCTAGAAATAGTTTCAATTTTCTTCATCTGAGAATTGTCTGTTCATATCCTTTGACCATTTATCAATTAGAGAATGGCTTGATTTCTCATAAATTAGTCAATCATATATTTTGGAAATGAGGCCTTTATCACCTTTGACTATAAAAATGTTTTCCCAGTTTATTGCTTCCCTTCTAATCTTGGCTGCATTAGTTTTGTATGTACAAAAACTTTTTAACAATATAATCAAAATTTTCTATTTTGTGATCAACAATCATCTCTAGTTCTTTGGTCACAAATTCCCTCCTCCTCCAAAAGTCTGAGAGGTAAACTAGTAATTTTCTAACAAAATCAAACATATAGCACCTGAGGAAAATGTGGCTTTTAAAAAATTGAAGTAACTTGACAAAAGATGTCAGCCACATAGTAAAGCAAAACTGAGGCATTTGGGAAGGAAACCAACATTTAAACTATGTGCCAGAAACTGCTATGCACTGAGAATACAAATGGTAAGCAAAACAAACAAACAAAAACCCCAACTATAAAACACAATTCCTGCCCTCAAAGAGTTTATATAGTCTAATGGGAAGAAAACATCAAGAAGGAATGCAAAAAGGGTAGGTACAGGATTAAGGTATGATGGTGAAATGTGTTAACTCTGGAAAGGAATAAAATATAATTGGCCCGAGCCTTTCCCCAAAATAGAGGCCCCAGAAGGAATCTAGCAGTGGAAGAAAGGTGCTGTTCCAGGTTAAGAAGCCAAATGAGTCACAGGCAGTGAATGTTTTAACAGTTAGAAGGACTACACAGAAGTTAAGCAGAAATTATCACCATTTCCTTCCTCTTAATTCAAGGATCCTTCTACTATTTTCATGCTATTTTAACATTAGAACTATGTTGTCTAGAGCCTGTGCCATAGGTAAAAATAATACTTTTTTTTTTTGTCGAAATAGAATTGTATAATACTGTTTAATTCTGCTTCTCACACCAACTTCATGGCTACAAACAAGAATGAAGATAATGAAGAGTACTGATGAAGATAACTAACATGCTACTTACTTTTACCCATTCTCAGAAATAGTTATATATAATATGGAACAGACGCGAAATCAAAAATCCTTAGAAACAAATTTCACAATGAAAGAAGGAATTCTAACATAATAATATACCTACTAGGGGCAGCTAGTTGGTGCAGTACAGAGAACACCAGCCCTGAAGTCAGGAGAACCTGATTTCAAATCTGGGCTCAGACACGGAACACTTCCTAGTGTATAACCCTGGGCAAGTCACTTAACTCCAATTGCCCCAGCACAACAAACAAATAAATAAATAATAATAATAATAAACCTATTAGTTTTTATTTGGGCCATACTTTCTCTAAGGACTAGTTCCAGGGCCAGTGAAGAAGATATACATTACTAAAGCTATCATAAGTTGAAGAAGCCCAGGTGCTAGAAAGTACTTATTTTAACCAAAATTTCACAAATCAATTTAGAGAAATTCTAAGCAAAAATTTCTGATTTTAAAACTCACTACCACCATGAAATTTATATTTGCAAACACTGTTCTCAGTAAGAAGATAATGAACATAAGGCTCAAATGAGTGTGTAAGTTGAGAATTTTGCAAACCTTAAAGCACTACATAAATTTCTGTTTATTATTCCATCATTTTCTCCTCCCAAAAAACTCTCCTTTTAAAGGGTAAAGGTTAATACTACAAATGTTTTGTTAGCCCAGATCTCCTTTACTGGATACCTAGACCCAAAATACAGATTAGGGTGTCAAAGAAAGAATTATAATTAAGTTTGATTTTCATGTATATTGTGGTTATGAAATTATAAGAAGAAAACTTCTATAAACTGATATCACAAGAAAGTTTTCAAATAAAAAAAAATCAAACGAGATTAAATAATTTGGTGAAAATATAGTTGATTTCTTATTGTCAAAAATCATGGTATGAATAATGCTGAAAATTACAAAAAAAACTGAATTGCATAATGAAAATATTTTCCAATTCAATAAATAAAACCGTGAAAAGTTTCTTGTCATTCTAAAAAAAAAAAAAAAAACTTCCAACAAACATGAAAATGAGAAAAATTTTTTTACCAGCCTAGTAATACAGTTGTGTAGCTAAGATTAAAAAATTCATGGGTCTAAGGCAAGAAGTATCAAACCCACTTCAGAGGCCTGAAGCAGATTAAAATGTAATCGAGAAATGTTTAACAAAATAAGCATAAATATATAGGTATATAATACAGATAATGTTAACTTTTGGTTTTCTAAGTCAATATATGCATCTGCAGAGGATCCTTTCTATTTGATTCACACACCATTGGGAAAGCTTTGGTAAACTATTTAGCATTTAAGGCTGTCTTATAGGAGGATGAACAGGTAGAAAAATGAAGGATGAACACAACACTAAAATAATGTTAAGATGTAAAATGCTTAAAGCTGAAAGACAAAGTAAAAAATATTAAGATTTAATTTGGGGTAAGGATTAAGAAATAACAGTGATGAAAGAAAAAGCATCAACAGAACATTTTCTAAAAGAATCATAATACTTATATAGGCATTGTCAGTTGGAATCCTAAATGTCACCCTATATGTCAGTATTAGGGTTTGACTTGCCCTAGATCTAGATCTTCAGGATAAAAGGAATGAAAGGTAAAATAAAAAAAAAAATTAAAAAAAAAATTAAAAAAATAAAAAAAATAAAAAAAATAAAAAAAATAAAAATAAAAAAAAGAATGAAAGGTATGTATCACAGATTCATGTGACAGCCTTTTGGCAGACAAACAGGATGATGATATTCTTATTTAGGAAACACTTCAATTATAAGAACAGGCAACCTAAAAATAAACACCCTGCAAAAAAGACAAGAGGGTAGAATGCTGATGGTGTTGATACCTGAACAGCCCAAGATTGGGGTTGGGTCAACATGTCAGGACATGTTATCAGTTTTAGCAGGAAGAAGGGAAGTTAACAAAAAGGCAAGGAAAAAAACACTGGTGGCTAAGAGCAAGGGGAAGCAAACCGTCAAAGCCAAACCAGTGGAGCAGCAGGAAGTAGTGCAGCTGAGTTCCCTGACAAAATTCTACCAGCCAAATCTCGAGAATGCACCACCATCAAAACCTGATGATGAAGTCTAGAAAAGAGCCAAGCTGGCCAGCTGACATGACAATAGACTAGGAAAGTTTCACAAAATGCTGTAGCACCAGGGGAAGGATGAACATCAATGCATATGGAGGCCTAGACCCAGATCTCTACATACTGGGGAACTGCAAACAGGGAGGGCTGAAACAGCTCCACAACCCAGAAGCAAATGCCAGATGCAAGCAGACTGAGAAAAGACCCCTCATGGAGCAGCATTCCCAGATGGGGAGATCTTGCCTGGTAAATGAAGAAAGAAGACAGCTCAGAGCCAGCTGCCACAATAGGAAGATGAATCAGACCTGAGGAGCAGAGGAGGATCTCAGTGTCAGCGTTTAGCTTAGTCTACGGAAGGATAACTAAGACACAAACCCCAGACCAAAGGAGAGTCTACAGTTTTGTCACTGAACCAGAACAGTCCAACTGGCTGCAGGGGCTGAGTTTAGATAACTATTGCTAGGAATGCCCTAGAGCAGACCCTTTTAGGATCATTGAAAGCCTCTGAATCCCTAGCCTGACCTTAAGATTCTGAAAAATACCACACTCAAAATCTTAAGAAGTCTGCAATAGGATTAGCGTAATCCTTTTCTCTAGAAGTCAAAAAGTAGGATGGAAATATAGGCAAACAAACAAAAGAGGACTCACTATAATGAGCTATTATTGTAGCAGGGATGCTCAAGATACAAATACAGAAGAGAATGGTTTCAAAATATTTATATGCATCAGAGAAAACCATTTTGAGCGACTCAACAAGAATTTTTGGAAGAGAAAATAAAGCAAGAGTCTAAAAAAAGTAAAAATTTTTATAAATAAAATGAGAGCACTTGAGGAAAAAAACTAGAAAAAAAAATGAGAGCTATAAAAGAACTAGAAATGGAAAATAGCTTAGCATCTGAGGTATAAATCCTGCCCAAGCAACACTTGCTCTGAAAATTAGAATAAGATAAAAGCAATGACTCTATGAGTCAACAAGAAAAGGAGGGAAGAGGAGAGAGTAAGGTAACATCAAGAAAATAACTGAATTAAGAATCACTGAACTATCTGAAAATCATGATTAAAAAAAAAAGAGCCTTTTTAAAATTTCAAGAAATCTTAAAAAGAAAAACTGCCCCAACTTAAAACCAGAAGGAAAAGAATCCACTAGCCATTTCCTGATAGAAAACTCTAAAATGAAAACTCCATGACACATAGCCAAAATCCAGAACTCCCAGGTCAAAATAAAAAATACTTCAAGTAGTCAGAAAATAAGATTTCAAATACAAAAGAATCAAACTCAAGACTGAATCATATATGATGTGTCAGCCATTCTAATCAATGTGCAGGCAACTTGGAATATGACATTCCAGAAGGCAAATATATGGACTTACCAGACAAGAATAACTTACTCAACAAACCGGAGTATAATTCTAAAAAGGTACTTCAATAAAACAGAGGACTTTTAAGCTTTCTTGATGAAATCTGTGAAGAGGAAGATTGTCAGAGTTTCTGGCCAAAGTAGAAATGATTGCTATTCAAATGAAAACTCCATAGTTTGGTAGAAATGTGAAGTATAAATATAGCTTAAAATAAACATTAAATGGTAATAATTAAAAATGATAACTGACCAAACAAGAATAAACTATTTACATTGTTGGTAGAGTTGTGAACAGATTCAATGATTTTGGAGACTAATTTGGAACTATGCCCAAAGATTATCCAACTGTGCATACCCTTTGATCCAGCAATGCTTCTATGGGGCTTATATCCTAAAGAGATCATAAAAGAAGGAAAGGGACCCACAAGTGCAAAAATGTTTGTGGCAGCTCTTTTTGTAGTAGCAATAAATTGGAAACTGAGTGGATGCCCATCAGTTGGAGAATGGCTAAATAACTTGTGGTACATCTAACACCATATACAAAGATAAGATGGAAATGGATTCATGACATAGATTGATTCTAGACATAGAGGATGATATTATAAACAAATTAGAACACAGGATAGTTTACCTCTCAGACTTGGTGGAGGAAGGAATTTGTGACCAAAGAAGAACTAGAGGATCATTATTCATCACAAAATAGATAATTTTGATTACATTAAGTTAAAAAGGTTTTGTACAAACAAAACTAATGCAGACATGATTAGAAGGGAAGCAATAAACTAGAAAAACATTTTTACATTCAAAGGATCTGATAATGGCCTCATTTCTAAAGTATATAGAGAACTGACTTAAATTCATAATAGTTCAAGCCATTCTCCAATTGATAAATGGTCAAAGGTATTTTCCCGTAAAGAAATTGAAGCTATTTGTAGTCACATGAAAAGGTGCTCCAAATCACTTGATCAGAGAAATGCAAATTCTAAGATACCACTACCCACCTCTCAGATTGGCTAGGATGACGGAAAAATATTAATGACAAATGCTGGAGGGAATGTAGGAAAACTGAGACACTAATATATTGTTGGTGTAATTGTGAAAAGATCCAACCATTCTGGAGAGCAATTTGGAACTAAGCTCAAAAAGTTATTAAATGGTGCAAAAACTTTGATCCAGCAGTGTTTCTACTGGGATTATATCCCAAAGAGATCTTAAAGATGGGAAAGGGATACTCATGTAAAAATGTTTGTGGCAGCCCTTTTTGTATGATGGCAAGAAATTGGAAACTGAATGGATGCCCATCAACTGGAGAATGGCTGAGTAAATTGTGGTATATGAATATTATGGAATATTATTGTTCTATAAGAAATGACCAGCAGGATGATTTCAGAGAGGCCTGGAGAGACCTACATGAATTGATGCTAAGTGAAATGAGCAGAATCAGGAGATCATTATACATTTCAACAACAATACAATATAATTATCAATTCTGATGAGCGTGGTTCTCTTCAACAATGAGAGGATTCAAACTAGTTCTACTTGTTCAGTGATGAAGAGAGCCATCTACACCCAGAGGGAGGACCATGGGAACAGAGTGTGGACCCAACATAGCATTCTCACTCTAAATGTTGTTATTTACTTGCAGTTTTCTTTCTCAGTTTTTCTTTTCCTTCCTTCTTGATCTGATTTTTCTTGTGCAGCAAGATAACTGTATAAATATGTATACATATATTGGATTTAACATGTACTTCAACATATTTAACATGTATTGGACTATTGGGAACTGAGCGTGGTTCACAATATAGCATTTTCACTGTTTTTTTTGTTGTTTGTTTTCTTATTTTTTTTCTTTTTGATCTGATTTTCCTTGTGCAGCAAAGATAGTTATATAAAGATGTATACTTATATTGGATTTTACATATTTAACATATATTGGATTACTTGCTATCAAGGGAGGAGGTGGGGAAAAGGAGGGAAAAATCTGAAACACAAGGTTTTGCAAATGTCAATGTTGAAAAATTATCCATACATATGTTTGAAAATAAAAAGTTGTAATAAAAAAAAAATCAAAAAATAAAACTAGCCCCTAAATTTATTGTTCTTTCTTTCAATTTTCAATATATTTTTTAATTTTTCAAAATTTCTGAAATACCACTTTCATGAAGACTTCCTTTATTATTCTCAGTCAGTAATTACCTTTTCTCCTTAGACCTAACACATCAATTTATTTGTACCTTATACTTCTAGAAAAGCTCCAGAGTATACAAAAAGCAGTCAAAAAGAACTGAGTTCAAGTCCTGCTTCTAAAACAAATAGAATGTGTAACTGATTAAATCACTTAAGTTGTCCATGACCTAGCAACTTTCTGAAACTGTGTGTTGCAAAGAAGATGCTGATCTGAAATAAGAGTAAATTTCTTACATCAATGAAATCACAAGTCTAAGCAAAAAAAAAAAAAAAAAAAAAAAAGTACTTATAAATTGCTTATAAAAAAGTACTTATTAAAAGTACTAGGAATTCATTGTTGGTGGAGTTGTGAACGAATCCAACCATTTTGGAGAGTAGTTTGGAACTATGCTCAAAAAGTTATCAAACTGTGCATACCCTTTGATCCAGCAGTGTTACTACTGGGATTATATCCCAAAGAGATTATAAAGAAGGGAAAGGGACCTGTATGTGCACGAATGTTTGTGGCAGCCCTTTTTGTAGTGGCTAGAAACTGGAAACTGAATGGATGTCCATCAGTTGGAGAATGGCTGAATAAATTGTGGTATATGAAAATTATGGAATATTACTGTTCTGTAAGAAATGACCAACAGGATGATTTCAGAAAGGCCTGGAGAGACTTACACGAACTGATGCTGAGTGAAATGAGCAGGACCAGGAGATCATTATATACTTCAACAACAATACTAGATGATGACCAGTTCTGATGGATCAGGCCATCCTCAGCAACGAGATCAACCAAATCATTTCTAATGGAGCAGTAATGAACTGAACTAGCTATACCCAGAAAAAGAACTCTGGGAGATGACTAAAACCATTACATTGAATTCTAAACCCTATATTTATGCACACCTGCATCTTTGATTTCCTTCACAAGCTAATTGTACAATAATTCAGAGTCTGATTCTTTTTGTACAGCAAAATAATGTTTTGGTCATGTATACTTATTGTGTATCTAAGTTATATTTTATTATATTTAACATCTACTGGTCATCCTGCCATTTAGGGGAGGGGGTGGGGGGGGGGGTAAGAGGTGAAAAATTGGAACAAGAGATTTGGCAATTGTTAATGCTGTAAAGTTACCCATGTATATATCCTGTAAATAAAAGGCTATTAAAAAAAAAAAAAAAAGTACTAGGAAAATGGCAGAGTAGATAAGTAAATTTCAAGCTCTCCAGATTTCCCTCATAAATTGCACAAATGTGTGCCTCAGAACGAACACAGACTGTTGAAAAATCAAGAAGACTTGGAGTAGAATAGTAGTTCTGTTGACAAACCAAGGAGACCTGAAGAAAGAACCCAGACCAAAGATTAACCCATCTGAAGTGCAAACACCTCAAGAATAGCTCCATGGAAATATTAAGTGGGAAACTGGGGGGTTGTTTGACAGACCCTTAGCAGCAACCACAGAAGCTTTTACCCAGGGGTCCTCAAACTATGGCCTGCGAGGCAGATGCAGCAGTTGAGGACATTTATTCCCCCTCACCCAGGGCTATGAAGTTTCTTTATTTAAAGGCCCACAAAACAAAGTTTTTGTTTTTACTATAGTCTGGCCCTCCAACAGTCTGAGGGATAGTGAACTGGCCCCCTATTTAAAAAGTTTGAGGACCCCTGCTTTTATCTCTTGAAACTGCAAAATACAGGAGATACAGAAGACTGATTAGAACTGATTAAGAACACTAGGCTCAGCTGGGCTGCAGACACAGGGCCCTGGGCAAGAAGAAACCAGCACATCTGGGGAGTGCAGAGACAGTGAGACAGGGATGCTGCTGGCTATGGGCACTTGCAGCAGGGTGGAGCTTTTGATTTGGGGTTCCAGGAAAAAGGGGAGAACTGAAGCTAGAGGCACCATTTCCCCACCCTATGATTAGGGGTCCTTATACCATATAACCACATATACTTACTATGGAAATAGGGAAAACCTGGAGTTCATCTTTAGAGGACGTCACTGAAGTAAAAAAAAAAAAAAAAAAAAAAAAGCTTCTTCTACCCCAAAGATAAATGACTCCTTGTCCAGAGAAAATTTATAGAACTCAAAAAAGAATTTAAAACTCAAATGAAACACACTAAGGAAAAATTTATTTTTAGAAAAATCACCCAAGGAAAACAAGAAAATTATGAAAAAAAAAAATTAACCAACTAGAAAAGAAAATACAGTCTTAAAGAAGAAAATAACTCTTTGAAAACTGGGCAAGGGGAAGCCACTGAAGCTAAAAAAAGACCAAGAAATAACAAACAGAATGCAAAGAATGAAAATATAGAACAAAATGTGAAAAATCTTGTTAAGAAAAATAACAGTTCTGAAGAATACCTCAAAAAGAGAAAATCTAAGAATAATTCAACTATCTGAAAGATGTGATCCAAAAAAGAACCTTGACAAAATAAGGCATGAAATTATCCAAGAAAATTACACTGGAGTGATAGAACATTAAGGGAAAGTAGAAATAAAAAAAATCTACCCATCACAACCTCAAAAAGATCCTTTGTGGAAAACACACAGTAATATTATTGCCAAATTTCAAAACCACCCAGATCAAAATAAAAATTTTACAAGAAACAAGAAAAAAAATGTAACAATCCAAATAGACTGGAGCTACAATTAGAACTGTTCAGGACTTAACTGCAGCCACAATAAAAGACCCTAAGTCCTAGAATCATATATACTGGTAAACAAAAGAACTAGGCCTGTGGCCAAAAATATATCTAGCAAAATTATCCATAATATTAAATGAAAAAAATGGGCATTCAATGAACTTTGCAGATTTTCAGGACTTTTCTTTCAACCAAACTGGGTAGCAGAAAAAGACAAGGCAGGGATCTCTGAGTGGTGGGAAGTTAAGTGATAGCAAGGCCAGCAGAATTAAAGCGGAAGAGTTAGCAGGGTTAGGAAAGAATAGATGTACATAAACACTACAACAAAGATCAGGAATAGAATTTACTAGAAAAAAAGTACAGCTGGTAATTCCTTGATTTTAGAAAAATTTAAAGGTCAAATCAAATGTCAGGTGAATATTATTTTATACATACATACATTTATGCATATGTAAACATGTATGTGTCTGAGTATAAGTAGATATGTATTTGTGTATATATAGATATATGATTGTGGGTCTGTGGGTGGTTGTGAATATATATACACTTGGTGTGTGGGGGAGGGGGTAATGCAGGGGTGTGTTATATGTATTTCTCTCTCTCTCTCTCTCCATACATGTACGTATAAAAATTCATTTATGCTTAACTATAGCATACTTGGGGAAAGGTGAGTATGAAAGGGGAAAAAAAGAATAAAAGTTTAAAAAGTGCACAGCAGAGAACAAAAGAACAACCTACAAGGAAGCAAAGAAAAGATAGACACTAGTGAATATATTTCTTCTACTATTAAATATTCTTTCTTGAACTGGTCATTTTTTTTTCCTATTTGGTTTTGTTGTAAACATACAAAATTTTTAAAAATTGCTTTCTTATACCTTTATGTGTCTGTCTTCAATAATCTTGAATTTTTCTAAGGTATGGACTATGTCATCTCAATTTAGTATTTCATTATTTAATACACTGCTCTGTTGAATTAAATTAAGGATATTAGATTACATTTTTAAAAGTAACTTTAATTAAAGCAAAAGCTAAGTAATAGCCATAAAGAATCAGCAACTTTTTTTTCAAACTCTTACTTTTCTCTAATTGAAACACAATTTGAATTATTCTTACCCCATCCAGGTGGTAGAGGTCCAAGAGGGTCAAATTCTTTACTCTGAGTTGAAGTAAACAAATCTTGATTCTATATAAAAATGAAAAAGGATATATTAATAACTCAATACATGACTTTTTTTTTACATAAAGCTTCTTATTTTCAAAACACAAGCAGTTTTCAACATTCACCCTGGCAAAACTTGTTTCATTTTTTTTTCTCCTTCCCGCTCACCCCCTCCCTCCCCAAGGCGGCAAAACATCCAATAAATAACACAAATCTTTTTAGAAATTCTAAGAACAATACTCATTTTTAAAAATCATGTTCACACATCTGCTGAAGCCAATGAAGCCCACCAGGACTTTATATTTTAAAGAATACCATAAAGATGTGGCAAAGCAATATTAAACAATAGCAATACATATTTACATCCCTGTTTCTGCCTGAAGTTTTTTGTAAATGCTTAAACATTCAATCATAAAACTAGTATTATACTTTGAATGTGGAAAAAAGGCTGATGAAAGAGAAGTGGTTGAAAGAAGGAAAAGAATTATTATATAGTTTAAACAAATTCTATTATCCACAAAAATCAGAAAAGGGATTCAGAAAGAATATGGCTAAAGTTGTAGGATAAGAGGAAGGGAGTTTAATGGATGAGTAAATGATTCCAGAATATCAGTGGAAAAAGCAAGGATTTCAAAAAACAAGCCTCAATATTTTAGAAAAAAACATTCTAATCAGTTAATGTTCAAAAAATACCAATTAGACAATTAGTATGAGTATACAGAGGAACAATATTCAAATAGTGCAAGGAATGAGATAAAGGTTTATGGTGAGTTTGCTAACCATAGAAAGCTAGGCAAGTAATGAATATTAATGATAATTATGTGATTTAAAAGAATGACCACTGAAGAAGGAAGCAGGTAACAGGAGATGAGAACAAAAGCATAGGAGGAATTAGCCTATTATTAAATAGTAACAATTAATCATGTATTAGAATCCCTTATTTCCTTCAATATTCTCAAAAGTTCAAGTACCCAAAGTACTTTTATCTACATACACTTTTTGTGGATCCCTAGAAACCCTTTCTCCTTAATTACTTTGTATTTATTTTGTTGCTTTTCCCCCCTATATATACTTCAGTATATACATGTGTTTCCTCCAATACAATATCAAAATCTTATAAAAGCAGGGAATCTTTCTTCCAGAGAGCATAGTACAGTCTGTGGCACATGGTTGGTGTACAATATATGCTTACTTAGTAGGTACTATATGAAAGGAAAAGAAAACCTCTCAAATTTTTATGGATTTTTTCTTTCTAGATTAGAATTCGGATTTATATATCTGTGATCCTTTGGAACCTATGTTTGGCTAACAGTCGTGGCACCAACAATCTAAAGATTATAAAGTAAAGCATTTACATATTTTGTTACAATACCTGACTGCAAAAGACTAAAAATAAATATTAGCCCTTTGTTTTCAGAAAACAAAGATTCTTTACCAAAGAAGGGAATTATATTTCTGAAACTAATAACTTTTTGGAAGGGATTCAGAACTGTGATTTTCTCAATATATAGGACTCTCTGCAAGGAAACTCTCCCAATAGATACCAGCAAGTACTGTACACCTCACAGCCTTAGAAAATTATCTTGGGGTAATAAGATGTTAAGTGACCAGAGTGACATCACAAAAATGTATTGGAGTTAAGACTTGCAATCTAGGTTTCCCTTACTATAAGACTGACTCTGGCTCTCTATCTACTATTTCTGTGCTAGTTCTCAGGGTATTAGTCTTTAACATTATTCCTAAGACAGCTTCCCAGATTCTTTCAAACAAATGGAGTTCCACATAGCTTAGTCTTTGTAAAATATAATTAAGATTTTTATCAACAGATCCATGATAGTAACTAGTAACCTTAGTGTTAAATTTTGCCTGTGAACTTTGTCACTATTTTGATGTATTTTTCTCTCAGCACTTTCTAAAATCACTTTGACACATGCAGGGAAAGAGGCCATGAGGGACATTTTATTAGTCTGTAGTACAAAGACTACTGCTCACCCCATAAATGAATCTCTGGTTAAACTGCTGCATTGCTCCTTGGAGTTGACTTCGTTGAAGTTGCCATTGCTCATAGTTTCTAACTGACTCCAAAGTTGGCCGCTGCCAGGTGGTTGTTCTTGTGAAGTGGTCAACATAATAAACACGTCCTATGTTGTCAACTCGACGTTCCCAGCTAATGAGCAAAACTCTCAAAATTAATGTCAGTGTTGTGGAGCTACTAAGATAAACATGTACCTGAACATCACTTAGAACAGGTATCCCTAAATATTTCCTTGAGTAAGTGCTAACTATTATGTATACAGAACCACTACCACTAAAAATACTGGAACTGTTAAGCAATTAAAGAAAATTTTTGAAATGGAGCCTTACTATTTAGAGTCCACAGAGACTCACTCTTATCATGTTTAAAATACATTTGTATCTAGTTCAGTCAGGAAGATAATGATTTTTAAATATAAAATCTGAAATAAGTAATCCCTAAATAATAAACCCAAGAAACAAAGTAAGGTTTTGAATGCAGTAAACAGTTGATACAATGAAATATGTCATTATAGAAGCACCAAGATCTAAACAACCTCTTAGTCACAGATTAGATAAATAAAAATCACTCATCAAAGCCCTGACTTTCTCTTGTAGTATTTGAAACTTTGTGAAGACAGATAGGAGTGACAAAAAAATAGACCAAAGAGGAATGTAAGTAGACTTGAAAAGATTTGAATTACCATCTCTGAACAATTCTGCAAAGCTTTTCATTATTTTTGACTCACCCAGGAGGAAGAGGTTCTGGTCTATCCCATGATGTTCTTTTTTCAATATGATCTACAAAGTAGACTCGTCCATGCTGATCCACTCTCTGTTCCCAACTTAAACACACATAAATAAAATGGCTAGTGTGGTTTCATACTAGAAAAATACTCCAAATACTATATTTTTCAAAACATTTCATTTAAAAGTTTTTGAAAATTTTAGATAATGAACAATACAAAAAATAAAACAAAAATACATGTCACTAACAAAAATAAATTCAACAACTAGAGCTATCCTAAGCAATTCTCTTTTTCAAAAAGCTAGTAAATATTTCAAATTCTCAATTAACCATTAGTAGGTAAACTGCCATGTCTAGTTCAGTCTCCTTGGCTTTCTGAGAACTCATCTCAGCTTGGAAAAGCTCAAGACCACTATCCTGCCCACTTGGTGATGAATATCTATAATTATGACAACCCATAAAATAAAGAAAAATACAAAACAATTCTTAGTCTTGTATAGCCCCTTTCTGTTCCTGCAGTAACTATAGCAGAATGGCAGAAAAGAGGGTAAACAATGCAAAGAATCACATAATGTTTAGTTCATTTTTAAATATTAACTTGGTGGTTGGTACTTTAAATATGCTACCCTTGCCCAATAACCAAACCAGTGAGCATATAACAAGAGAAATCAAATCTTATAAATTCTGACATTCTTGCTATAAATGAAAGCAAGAAGAAGTTGCAGGTAAAGGGGATGATAGTATAAGATTGTCCTTAGAGAGGCAAAAAAGGAATTTGAGAAGTTAGTTTTATTATGTGTTGAAAAAGTAACAAGAAAGATTATTTCTAGAGTTCTTTGGTCATCTCATTTTGCAGAATTCATGGTTGTTGAAAAATAAAAAAGGCATCATGAAAGTATTTATTTACTTATGTCTGTTCTAGATGATGATTAAGAGAATATCTATGGAAAACTAGATAAAATCATCTAAGTTCACTTATCACGTACTTTGGTATTCAGTGACTGTAAAAATAAAATACATAAGGAAAAGATGATAAAAAAATAAAGTGGGAAAATATAGTTCTGGAACAAGAAATGAAAACGCCCTGACTACAAGGAAGTAATATTCTTCATGAAAAAAAAAATTCAAGATAAAAATGTTTTTAAAAAGAAAAGAATCAAGAATGATGAACAGTGGGAATCCCAAATAACCTTACAAAAATTTTATTTTAGTAGATAAGAAATGACTCCTTACTGGTGTGAGAATCATTGTCTAATAATCTTTCTGCTTATACCAATTTGCAAAAGAAAAAAAAAAAAACAAAATTAACACAAAAACTGAATTAAAATGGGTAAAATAAAAATGGGAATAAAAATTGGGGGGAAAAATTCTAACTTTGCCTACCCTATTCAATTTACTGATAACAAAAGAAATGAAATGGGTGAACAGGTATTATCACAAATTACTATTACTACCATTTCCTGAAGAATTCTAACTGATACAAGTGAACTGCTATAATAAAAGAGACAAAAAGATTCTAAAAACTGTCTTCATCACCAGACCCTTTTACCAAATAATGAAATAATATAGCCAAGGGCAACATCAGTTTAAAAAATAAACTAATAAAAAAAATATTACTGAGGATGGTAGAAAATTATGAACAGTATCACTTGATAAAATAATGAGAAACAATGGAGAGCAAAACAAATTTGAAGAAAGTCTGGTGAGAGATCTAAGCAAGTCAATCTAAGGACATTTAATATATTTAAAACATAAAAAACAGATGGAAAGTAGATAAGATTTATAAATGTTCATATAATAAAATCTTTTCATCATTCAGAAGACTGAAGCCACTACACTTGGCCTTATATATTGAAAGAAGTGAAACAGGCACTAAAAATAACAAAAAAAAGCAAAGCAATTAAAATAGAAATGATCTAAGAATCTTTGTTTCCACATAAAAAAAGAGAGAGAAAGAAGGAAGGAAAGGAGTGAGAAAGGGAAAAAGGAAGGGAGGAGAATGGGAAAAGAAAAAGGGAAAGGGAAAAGGAAAGGAAAAAAGCAAAGAAAAAGAGGAAAAGGAAACGTAAAGAATGTCAAGAACTACTCAATCAACATCCTTCCTTTTCCAATTTCTAAAAATGTTTTCAAAAATAATGTCCTCAGATATAGACAACACAGTGAATGAAGATATGAAAAGGGAATGGGCGCACTCCCACAAATGACAATCTACAACATACTCAATTAAAATGTGTGCAGAATACAAAATTTCCTATGTTGTTTAATTATTAAAAATTATTTTTACTTTGGTAAAACAAAATCATAATTCCAACATGTAACAACTCCTATATTTGTTAAATAAAAAAATAGAACTCTAAAGATTTAATAATAATGTATTGAAAAATACATTTTATTATCCGTTCAATCTTATTGAATTTGAGCATTTCTCTCAATTTATGAAATTTTTTTAATTGCAAAAAGAGGTCCACACATAAGCTTCACTAGATTATATCACAGGAACCAATGAGATAGAAAAATTATGAATCTATTGTAAATAGTGAGGTACACCAGCTGTTCATGTTTCTGTTAACTTGCTGATCATATCAAAACATTTCAGAAGACGGAAGCATTTTTTTTCTTTATCCTTCTAGAATACGGCTAATGTGGAAATGTTTTACATGACACACACATTCTCTATAAATGTATATGTATACACACACACACACACACACACACACACACACACACACACACACAGAATTTCTTGATTTTTCAATGGTTGAGGGAGGTATTGGAAGGAAAGAATTTGGAACTGAAATTTTTTTTTAAATTAAAAAAAACATTTCAGAGTTTCCTATAGGAGATCCATAATCCTCCAAAAATTCAAATCTTAGTATAAAGACAGGTTTTAAACCAAGTGAATTAAGAATGTCTACTGTCCAGAGTAGATGACCAATTAAACAGAACAATATATTATAACTGATCCATTACTGTACAAAAATGACAAATGGTTATTTAGCTGAGCCCAGCACTGAGAAAGATGAGAATGAGCTGGATTACTTTCAGGGAATTATACAGTTCTTTTAATTATTTCAAACTTTTCCCTGAAATATGTCCATCTTTTTAACAGCAATATCTTTCTGCTTTAGCTGTACAGAATTCTGGAAAAATAAAATTCCTGAAGAATTGAAAATGAAGAGCACACAAAGAAAAATGTAAAGTATGTATGAAGTATGTGAGCAGATGTTACATTACAGCATTATGTGCAAGTGAACAAAGGTATAAAGAAACATTAGAGAAAAAGAAAAAGAAAAAAAAGGATAGGCTGGTCTTATAGTGAGAGTGAGGATGCTGGTGTCCTTCACTGGGATCCATCAATGTCAAGAGAATTTAAAGACTCAAAGAACTCATATCTGAGAGAAGAGAAATGCAGCATACAGGACAGGCAGACATGAATGGGATAAAATATGCATCACTGTACAGAGAATCTACACATTGATGGCTCTCCTAAAGCCAGAGAATTCATATAGGATTAGCCATAAAACCTGACAAAATTTTAGCTTCTACATCTAATTTTATCTATGGTTTGCCTAGTCCTGGTGCTATTAGGAAGAACATTTCAATGGTTCCATTTCTTTGTCAAATAGAAACTCATGAGAGTACTAAAGAAATGATGAACATATAGTGCATCTAAGTCATTTTGACGACCATGAGTTGATGCCCAATTCAAATGCCATTTTCCCCATAATCACCCCACCCAAACCAGCTTTCCGCCTCCTGAAAATCTCTATAGCCCTTTATTTAAACTTATACAGAGCAGAAGAGAAGTACACAAGACTAATCTATTCGATATGGATAACTTTTGTTTCTATAGCACTTCACATAATTTTAGTACTTATATACTATCATAGCATTATTCTGCTTTCTTGAACTTATTTTCCTTAATGAATTATCCATTCATTGAAGTTAAAAATTTTGGCTTTTCATTCTCTTAATCTTCCACATTACTATGCACACAGTGGGTAATCAGAGACTTCAGTAAGCCACATGTGATCACCAGCACAACACCCAACAACACTATGCAAGCAGAAAAGGTTAATGTCTAGTTATTTTTTTTCTGCCTCTTTACTCTGCCCCAAGATGTGAAGCCCTAAATATAAGCAGGTAAGAAGTCTACTTCCAAATTGGTCCTCCTCAGATCCCTTACAGTTCAGATTCTCTGTTTCTGGCACAATTTTCTAGAAATAGAAAAGAAATCCTACCAAAAATATATAGTTTTTTAATTTTTAACCTCTAGTATTTAATGAAGAAGAAAAATGACATAAGAAAGGAAAATATTCAAACTGGAAGTCAAGAGATGTGGGTCTAAAGATCCTCCTTAGTCATGAGGCCAGAGGCAAGTCACTTAACTCCTCATTTATTTAAATATTTGTATTTATTTAATTTTATTTATTTAAAAAGAAAATGATACAACTAATGACTGTGTGTGTGTGTGTGTGTGTATGTGTTGGGGGGGGTGTTTGTGTGGGCATGGGTATGTGTGTAAAACCTATATCAAAATTGCTTAGTGTCTTATATCAAAATTGCTTAGTGTCTTAGGAAGGAGGGCAGGGAAAGAGGAAATTTGTAACTCAAAATTTTATTTAAAGAATAAATGTTAAAAATTTTATTTATATATAATTGGAAAGAGAAAATAGTATTTGAAAAACAATAAATAAAAAGGACATGATAATATTTCTACTGCCTACATTAAGAATTGTGAGGAAAGTACTTTGCAAACCCTTAAAGAAGTCATAAATCTGAGCTATTTTGATTATTATGAATGAATTTTGGTTAATTTTTTTATTTTATGGAATTAACTTTTTTTTAGCTTGAACTTAACATCAAATGAACATTAGAAACTAGAGAAAAAAGATGATCATATATAAAATGGCAAATTTCTAGTATGAACAGTTATTTTAAAGAATATATGTAATTATATGTACCTTTCAAAACTGTTCTATTTGTATATGATTCTCCTTATCCTTACTTTTCTTCTGGAGATGGGGGGAGAGGGGGTCCTTCAAAGACTCTCATATGTGTGTGTGTGTGTGTGTGTGTGTGTGTGTGTACATACGTGTAATCAAGCATGTGCCCCATGGGGTTCAAGAGGCACAGGACAGAAATTGCTGACCCAGTCTTCCTCTCTTATTAACTTAGTTCCTTAATTAGAAAAAAATTTAAACACTCCTTGAAATGAACATGCATAAATAAAACAAATTCCATTACTGAATACATCTGAAAACATTTCTTGTTCCATATTTTGAGTGCATTCATCTATGTGACAGGATATAGACTAATTTTGACTTTCACCTTAATGTCAACTATGCCTAAGGGCAATACAATAAGCAATGTACCACTTATGCTTACAATCCAAAAAAACACCATAGCCATTAAAATCTTTAGGGGAAATGTTCTAAAAGGTCACAAAATATGATGTTATTTCCACAAAACACTCATTAACATATGTACACATGTTAATCTTTATTCTGTCCCCCTCTCTCTTCAATTGTTACAAGTTAAAATTGAGGAAGAGAGAAACAATGTGTAATATGATGCACTCCAAAACTGGATACTCAAATGGATGTGATCTCACTGATTTTAATTTTCTTTCTATCAATGAATATTGCAACCCAACCATGCCTATCCATACTATTGACACTCTATATTCCAAGACTTCCCATAATTTTACCACAGAGGACTCCACCCAAAAACATTACAAGTCTTCCTTGCTTTTCCCTGACATCATAAGGGCAGTAGGTGAGCACTTGGGATATTCATCTGTTATCCTTCACACTTTCCATATAACCAGATCATCTTTTCTTCCTATCATACATAATTCTAATGACAACTAAGCAGTACAATGAATAAAACTCTTAACTTAGAAATAGAAAGACTTGAACTCAAAATTAATCACAGACAGTTACTTACTGGGACCTTAGGCAAATTAAATAATAGCACTTATTCCCAGGATTTTATGAGGATAAAATAAAACAATAGTTGTGAAAAAATTTTTTAAATCTTAAAATGCCATATAAATTTTAGTTGTTTTTTAAAATCAGTTTCTCATTTGTTACAGTTTGCTTATACCCACATTGAACCTCTCTCTCCACTGCCTTCTACTGATATTCACCTTAAATTATTTCCAGATTATTGTGTTCCATGTTTCATAGTTTTACTACACTGATAGAATTGGCATTTGTATGTGAACCTTTTGTTTCTGAGAAAAGCTTTTGAACAATATAAGAATTTTGCAATTTTCCAGAAGCTATCTTGCTTCCTTTTTTCCTCCTATTTAATTCTGTATCCAATCTATTGTCCATTTACATTGTCTGTCCCAGGGGATAAAATGCTGGGTCTATAGTTGGGAATAATTGAGTTCAAATCCACCCTTTGACACATTAGAATGTGTGACTCTGGATAAATCACTTAACCTATAAGCCTAAAATGCCTAAACTATGAAATGGGGATAACAGCAGCATTTACCTCAGAGGACTGTTCTAAGGATCAAATGAGATCAAATGCTTGGCAGATAACATGAGATTGATATATATATGTTACTGTCCCAGAGACACACAGTGATAGGTTGTTTAGACTGTCTGCCTATATAATGCAGTCTGAACAATAACACTCCTGTGAAGATGATATCAACTCATCAACACAATTATTATCTACCCTGGGCAAAGCATTGAGCTAAGTGCAAAGGAGGAAGAGACAAAAATGGAACAGGTCAAGTGCTTTTGACTCGTTATGGATCTCTTTAATAGTTTTTTTTTTTTTTTTTTTTTTAAACAAAATTCTAAGGCATGATGCTATGAACAGCAGGACTTCAACATTTATAGCAAATCTCTCTTCAACTTTTTATTGGATCTCCTCAATCACAGTAGTATATCTTTGGAGAAGACATGGCTCCTTTTTTTTTTAATGCCTCACCTGATGTTTATGATTAGAGAATCATGGAACAGAATAATTTTTGTTTTTGTATCTTTCACAGAATCTTGATTTTTATATGAATGACAGGCATTTTGTTGGAAGAGAGCTTTTTCTTCTATTGAATCCAATATAGAATTTTTCATAGCCCACCAAAAAAAAAAAATGTGACATCTTCATTTCACTACATCTTTTAGTTAATTGAGAAATGGAAAAAATGTGGTTCATTTGTTGAATTACAAATTGCAAAAACCTGCTTTTATTTCCCAGATACAGACTCACCAAGAACACCCTCAATTCATGTATGAATGCTCTCAAACATTTTATACAGATGACAAAGTACAAAAGTCAGTAATTGGTGATGTTCTCCTTCACTGTTTCTCAGTATTATAATAAAAGTCTGAGATTTTTTTTCAACTCTTTAGTATCTTCCCTCCATTAGGTATGTTGAGAACTGACAGCTTTGTTACTTCTAGCATAAATTTCACATGTGGTTTAATCTAGACTTTGCTTTTCTAGACTTTGTTCTCTTTAATGCCAATCTTACCTCCCTTATAAGTAAATCTGGCACTGTGATGTTAAAATCCAAGTGTGGTGACTCTACTGTCCTTAAAGGTGAAAAGTTTGTTTTGTAATATTTGCTGATCTTTTCCATTTATCTTCTACTTGCTGTCCTCCTTCCATTTTTTGTCCTTACATATCCTCAGGGTGACTTCATTTAGTTGGTATCCTTGCCAAGCCTTCTTTAAAGTGGTTTTACCTTCCAATGCTTCTCTCTGTTTAATGAGGCAATAATGCTCATAATCATTCATCATCCATCTTCATAAAATTTTACATCTGAATTTATATTCTAGTACAGTGTTGCCTTTGGTTTCCATCTCTCTCCTTGTTGCAAATAAGTCAAAACATTTGACTGCTTTATTGATTCTTTTGGTCTTCTTGCTATGTTAATTGGTTTACACAGATTAACTTTAGCATGAATGCCTGTTGTCCATTACCCAGTCTTCACTGTCAATTTTTTATTCAAATAATCCAAGCCTGAGGTGTCTCAAATATATTTTTTTCATTAATATTATTTCATCAAACTTTTACCTCTGATCTTTTCTTCAATAAGTCTGTGATCTGACTGGTCAAACATGAGGCATATTATTATTGTTGTTGTGTTTACTGAGTAACATTTTAAGTCCCCAATTAGTAACTTTAAAATTCACTTCATAAGGACCACTCTATGTACTGAGCAGCAAACAATACTTCCTGGAAGACTACTTTTACCAAAGATCACTGAACATGTTTCTGTGGAAGATGGGAAAAAACTGCTCATTTTTATCTCTATTTAATAAACTATTTAAAATCTCTGACTCCCAAGATGCATTCAGATGCTGAACCTTATTCCTGGGACAATTGGAATGGTTGGTAGGTAGGTAGGTAGAATCTTAGTTCAGAAAAAATGGAAAAGTTTACAGGACTTTAATTCCTGTCCTCAGTCTAGGCATTAATCATCATCATCTAGTCATCAGTCTAGGCATTAAAAGGAGCAGTGATACCTGGCTTACTGGTAACAGCCCACTACACTACTACACTATTGGGACAGAGGGGATGTCAGTAGTGCCCTGATCTTTAGGCAGTTCAGATAACACTGGCAATCGCCGGGTCACAAGGAGGACATCCTGTTCTAAAGGAAATAGTTTGGATAACATTGCAGCAATGTAGCTAGCACTGGAAATACAGTGAGATGGCAAGGATGGCACCTTGGCCAACAGGCAGTAGTTTAGATAGCATCGGCAGCAGCAGGCCTGAAAAGAGGGCACCCAGGCTTGCAAGCAGCAATTCAGATAATGTTGGCAATAGGAAAAAAAGGAGGAACCCTTGGCCTTCAGGCAGCCCCCGGATTGTAAGGAGGGCCCCTTGGCCTGCAAATAAAAACTTGGAAAGTCACCAGTAGCACTGAGAGAGTGTAGAAGACTAGGCTCACTCCCCTAGAGGCAAACAGCAGTGTTGTGATACAACTCTGTGCATTGGGGAGCACTGTGGGTTTTTACACGATGGGCAGCACCATAAGCCCTTGGACATCTGGCAGCAATGTGGTACACAGGAAAAAAAGACAGGGGAATGAAGATGGGCATCAGAGGAGGATGAGCAGAAGCAGAGAAAGATGATGGCAGTAGAACAGAAAAGATGACAAGCAGCAGAAGAACAGGGATGACATGCAGCAGAGGAAGAAAAATGTCAGGAAGCAAAGAAGCCTTCAAAGGAGGCCTGGCAACAAAAGAGGAATCCTCAGGGTAGTACATTCTTTGCTGTTTCTGCTGTATTGAGGCCCTTTCCACTTGGCTGCAAGGAAGGAGGAGGAGTAATTTTTCTTTGAAGCTGGTGATCCTGAGAGGTCAGGAGATAGAAGACAAAATTCTAGAACAGAGACTGGATATAGCTTGAATTAACTCTTCATCTTTCTACCTGCCAAGAGTTGCAATTGATTGAGATATAATACAAATTTATAGCAGCTTGTTTTAACTTCAACCCCAAGTAGATGTGGGCCATTTGGCAATAAGTATAAAGAACTGCTCTATCAATTGATCTAGAATTCTCTGAGACTCCACAAAAATTCCCTGCAGACTGCTCCTATCTGGGAGTCAATAGTTGTGTCTTGTGGAAGACAAAAGGAATCAATTTTCTCTTTTTCAGCTTGGTAAAAGGATTGTTGATTTGATCCTCAGGCTTTAAGTAGTGCACTGAATTAGATGTAGAAGACCGTCCTGAATCATGTTCTACACTAGAAAAAAAAATTCATCTAGGAATTTCGTATCTGATTTAGAGTCACTTTGAGACTTCATGATTTAGGATTATCAGAGGCCAGTTTCAATCCAAATCCAAAGGTGTGAAGGCAGACTAAACAATAAAGTTCTTTAAAACACGGAACTTCCCTTCTCATATAGTACTTTTAGAAGACATATGAGCAAAGCAAATATAAGTTAAAATTGTTAAGATACTCACCCAGGTGGAAGGGGACCTTGATTAACTGTATTGAGTTGTTGAGAAGCAGAATTTATTGGCTGCACTTGTCTAGAAGTTGGAGGTGTTGTTAAAGCCACTGTAATAGGACCTGCTGCTCCAGCTGTTGCTCCTTCAGGAATTACACTCATATTTGCTGATGGTGACGACTCTGTACTAGATGTAGGAGTTTCAGAAGGTGCAGATGGAGAACCATTGACAGATGCTATAAAGAGGTTAGGTAACAAAATTTTGAAAGGTGTCATTACATATTTTTTTCTAAACTGTGAGTGCAATTTTAATTTTTTAATAGTTGGTAAAGCCCAAACACAAGTAAATTCATTTAAAATTCACAAAAATTCACAAAATCAATCACAAGATTAAAGTTTAAAGTTTGAAGGGAAAAGAGATTATATAGTCCAAATGCAAGGGCAGGGAATTTAAGTTATTTAAGAAAAAAAGGACTCGAAACTAGTTCTTCTGAATTTAGTGTTCTTTCTGCTGTATCAATTCACATGCAAAAAAATCCAAAAGTTTATTTGTTAATGAAATCTATATATGTAGATTTCCATTTCAAGATTTTAATGAAAAAAACATTACATTCCTTTTTCAATATGATCATTTAGGCCGTTTCAATTTATATTCTCATTTACTCATTCTACTTTAAAGACAGAGAAGCTAAATAAGCCACAGACTCAATTATTTGGCTTTCTACAATGTTGCACGAAGTTATGGATTATAAAACTATAAAGCTAGAAGGGACCCCTCAAGGAACTTTTAATTCTTTTAGACTTTTTAAAATCCAAATGGAATCTGAATAGTAATATACTGTACAAAATGATCTGCTGAATCCAGTGAATTACACCTCAGCATAAAATACCATCCACACATTAACGAAGAACAAAACAATTCTAATTATAAGAATGACTAGTTCTAAACATTTCAACATTCCAAGAAAAAGTGATGGAAAGACTATAAAGTATCTCATGATTGTGTACAGAAAAGTCATCCTTGTCAAAAAATGCAAATGGACAGATGTAGCCAAGAAAATACTCTAAAAACAAATGATATTTCTATCAATGTTCACCTGAACAGCAACTTAAAATAAAAAAATTTTAAAATCATAACTATCAAGTTATATAACATTAAAAGCTAATTCTTCATATATTTTTTACACAATACCAACCTGGTCTACGAGGAGTGGGAGGAGGGGGCCGTGAAGGTCTTGGAGGCCTAGAAGGTTTAAAACCTCCATTTGATAGTGATGGAGAATTATTGCCATTGACCTTCCTATTTTCGCTGGATCCTGCTTCCTCAGCATTTTCAGGGTCATTTGTACTTGATCTAGATGAGGGGTAGGGGAAAAGGAACAGGAAGAAAAAAATTTTTAAATGATTATAAATTTTGCAAAGTATGATAAGGAATAAAATCTTATGTCTCTACAGGGAAGACCCCTCACTGAGTTTTATCAGGTATATATTTGAACAGTTTTATATAAATAAGAATTTTCATAAACATATAAGCCAGGTATCAAGAAGAAATATCTTATCTGAAAATGAGCTGACTGATTCTGATTAAATGTATATACATAACTCTATGTAAAATATATACATACTATAGTTTATACATAGTAATTAATATATAAGGTATCTAAAGCAAGATAGGGACCTATAACAAATTTTAAGAAAAGTATTTTTCATTATCCCAATAAGCCTTAAATACTATTACCTGGAGGCAGATAAGGGCTGAGGAGCTACTTATATCAAAAGCCACATATTATGAAACAATGCTGATGACAGTCATGAATCACACAACCAAAAATTGGAGAACAGAATATGGTAAACTATGGAGTAATAGTGAAAATAACTAACTTGGAGCTCTATCTACAGATTCTGGTCCATTAGATAAAATTCCCTACGAAACAAGATAAAGAAGAAATGTCCAGTAGAATCAAGCAACATAATAAGAGGAAGTAGAACATAATGAAAATAAAACAAGTACACAGTCAGGGGAGTAGTCTTAGTTTTGCTAACTAGCTATATGACCTTAGGCAAAACACCATTTCCCTGGGTCCCAATTTCTCCATTTGAAAACTGACAAGCTGGATTAATTTTTATCTAGCTTTAAAATTCGAGCACTATGCAAATAAAGAGACTATGATGATGTCTATACTCTTTGAATCAGAATTTCCATTAATAAGCTTATACCCCAAAGAAGTGATAAAAAGAAAAACTCCATATACACTGAAGCACTTACAGCAGCACTTTTTGTGATAGCTAAAATATCAGCTAGTTAATACAATGGATAGAGCTCTGGGCCTATAGTCAGGGTACTCATCTTTCTGGGTACAAATCTGGCCTCAGTCCCTTTCTGTGAACCTAGACATGTCACTTATACCTTTCTCAGTTTCCTCATCTATAAAATGGCAAACTATTTAAGTATCTTTGCCAAGAAAGTCCCAAATAGGATCACAGAGAATTGGACATAACTGAAAAACAATTCAACATAAGAATTGTAAATAAAGTAGATACCTACCCTTGTTGTAAAGAAAAAGACATAAGGGAGGTGATGCTATGACATGCAAGGGAATTAAAAATGAAGAGGGAAGGCTGAGCAAAATTACCAGATTTATTTTCTCCTTCACAGTCATCTGGGTCCAATAACCAGATAGATATAAGGATGACCAGAGATGGCCTTGGATATAAGGCCTTGACCTTTGAAAGTTAAGGTCTTTAAGATCTCAGTTTGATCTTTCTGTAGCTTGATCTTTTTGATACCTTCTTGATACTTTCAGCTCTAGTTTATTGTAACATTATTCTCTCCTAGTTCTCTTTCTATTTGATTGTTCCTTCTCAGTGTCCTTAGAGAGAGTATACTCAAAAAAAGAGGGAGGGGGGAGAGGGGAAGAGAGAGAGGGGAGGGAAAGAGGGAGGGAAGGGGGGAGAAGAGAGAGAGAGAGAGAGAGAGAGAGAGAGAGAGAGAGAGAGAGAGAGAGAAAGAAAATATACTCTTATACCTTCTTACTGGATCTGTATCCCAAAGAACTCATAAAAGAGGGAAAATGACCCACATGTGCAAACATGTTTGTAGCAGCTCTTTTTGTGGTGAAAAAGAATTAGAAAATGAGTAGACATCCATCACCTGGGGAATGGCTGAATAAGTGATGGTATATGAAAATAATGGAATATTATTATTCCATTAAAAAATGATAAACAGAATGATTTTTGAAAGGCATGGAACGAATTACATGAACTGATGCTAAGTGAAGCAAGCAGAACCTAGAAAACATTCAATATAGTAAAAGGAAGATGGTGTGATGACCAACTATAATAGATCTGATTCTTCTTAATAGTTCAGTGAATCAAGGCAATATATCCCAATAAACTTTGAATAGAAAATGTCAAATGTATCCAGAGAGAGAACTGTGGACACAAATACAAATCAACACATGCCATGCTCATTTTTTTTCTTCTGTTTTTTTTCTTTTTCTCTCCCAACATGATTTATATGGAAATATGTATAAAATGAATGTATATGTATAACAAAAAAATAGTAGTTTTACATGTACGTAATTAGAGAAAATAAAAATATTTTTAAAATACACAAAAGAGAAATTCAAAAGGAAACAAAGGTAGAAAATTTTAAAGTGACATGAAGAATTTATTATAAACTTTTTTTTAATAAGCAATGGAAATTTATACTTTCATATAAAATACTTTTACTATATTGCTGCATTTATGCAAATGCTCTATTTTGGGGGTGCTTAATTTTAGAAATAAGAAATATTTTGATTGTTTTTTGATGATACTGTTTCTCTACTCCTCTTAAAACATCAAATCCATTTACACAAGAATTCCTAAGGACTACTCCAAATGAGTATTGTACAGTCACATTCTCCTAGACCAGAAGTACTATAGAACAATGAATAAACTCTGAATCATTAAGTAGAACAAATAACCAACAAATTTACCAAGATAAAATAATGTCAAAATTCCCATGAGGAATATATTGCTTAATCCTTTTTAACCTTCCCACACTGATTATAGTATGAAGTTGCTATGTCATACAATAAAAGACTAAAAATATCTTGGCCATCATGAATCAGATAGGACTACACATGTAAGACTACTGACAACATCTGAACATTGCTTTAAGATGACATTTTTATTATCCGTAAATGGCAATGTTTCAGAAGCTGCAATGGTATTGTGTAATCTCTAAGATCTCAGCGAATGTCTCAAATAATACAAAGCCCTTCCCTAGATACAACATCAATACTATTCAACTTCTGCAAGAAGTCCTCAAGGCAATTAAAGCTAGGGACTCCCAATGAGTTGCCTCTCTACCTATTAAACATGACTCTCCAAATCCTAGTTTGCTTTACTAAATTAACAGAAAAGAGAAGACATTAATTTACACCTTGTCAAGCAAGACATGGAATAATAAAGAAAAGCACTGAAATCTAAAAATTACCTTTAACACTATTTTCTTGTCAGTTCAATTGTATTTTTTCCCTTCTAGATGACAATTTCCCTTTTTCTAATGATAAGTCATGACCTTTTCTTATTTTTCTTGTCTTATGGAAACTAGAATACCCAATAGCCACTGAAAATTTGTTAAATGAAACAAGAAGAGGCTGATAATATTAACATCTAAATCCCGCAGCATAAGGTGGGATGCTCAAGTTTTTCAACTTGATGCAATTTAATTGCTTCCAACAGCAATTAGCGTGTACAAATATATATAGCTTTGTAAACCAATGCCAAGAAGACACTCTCTTTGATTTGACTATACTTATATTCTCAAAGTTATACATTTATATTACATATGGCATTTTCAAATGTAGTATTAAGTACTTCTATTTCTCTTTCTTAGTAATCTAGGACTGAGGCAGCTAGGCACAGTGGATAGGGTACCAGCCCTGAAGTCAAGAGAGCCTGAGTTCAAATCTGGCCTAAGACATTTAACATGTCTTGGCTGTGTGACCCTGGACCAGTCACTTAACCCCAACTGCCTCAGCAAAAAAAAGAAAAAGAAAAAAGAAAAAAAATTAAAAGTAATCTAGGATCACAGTAATTGCTTTATTTACCCTTCTATATTTAGTATCAACAACAAATTAATCTTAAAACAGAAATTTGAGTATCCTCTAACACCTTACAAACACAATAGGCTATGTCATAAGTCTTTCAGAGTATATCTGCATTCATATGAAATTCCCCTCTTTTAATTTTTAATCACTCAATTAATTTACTCTAGCATGGGCCTGACTTCTGTATTGCTTCAATATTAATTTTCCTTTACCTAGTCCTGCAATCTAACAGTAATCACTCATATGCTCATGTGATATATCTTACCTTGTATCATTCCTGGTTCTGGAATCATCACTCTGTGAACTACCTTTATCATCAGCAGAAACAAACAAAAGTCAATGAGATTAGAATTTTGTTTTCAAAATTTTTCATACTTAGACTGTGTAACCAAAATTTACCCTTAATCATCCTTATTTAAAAAATAGTTATATATGTTTAGAAGAATTGCAGATGTTTAATCTATGTTAGATTACATGCTGTCTAAGGGAAGGGGTATGATAGGGAGGAGAGAAGAAAAAATACGGAACAAAAGGTTTTGTAAGGGTGAATGTTAAAACTATCTTTGCCATGTATTTTAAAAACTAAAAAGCTATTATAAAAAGTAAACTTTTACAAAATAGGGGAAAAAATAAAAATAAAAAACATTTTAATACTTGATCAAGCTGAGGGTTAATTTAATTAATTTATCAATCATATTGAATAGAACTAGTCTTACTATAATTTGTTATGTACCAAAAAAAGTTTATATTGCATTTAAGCGATACCTTCTATAAAACATGCTACCTCTGGTTTCATTTATATCTGGTCCACTATCCTTTTATAAAATAATAATACTATCAAAGTGTGAGCATTTAGTCATTTATATCTGGTCCACTATCCTTTTATAAAATAATAATACTATCAAAGTGTGAGCACTTAGTGACTGCTCATGAATTTTGAATATGATAGTATTTCACTTTATCTAGAAGGTCACTTAAACTCAACTACTTAGGAAAACGGCTGTGAACCAAAAGTAAATGCTTCAGTGCAGCTGAAATGGATGACAAAGTACATAACAATACTGATAATTATAAAACTTTTAAAGATTGTAGCTCCTACACAAGCAAAGTAATTTTAAGAAAGCATTAATAAGCTTTTAAAATAATAAGATTTTTAAAAATCTTAAGATCCCTATTTTTGCAAAAATATTTAATAATAAAGAAGGGGAAAAAAATCTTAAAAAGAATTCACAGACAACATGCATTATTGAGACAGCCATTATGTAGGGACTTAATGCAAGAAGTTCAGATAACAGTGAAACACCATTTAAAAATAATCATGACATTTACATCATTATAATCTTAGCTAAGAGAAGACCATTTTACAGAAAGTAATGACACAGGGGCAGCTAGGTGGTGCAGTGGATAGAGCACCAATCCTGAAGTCAGGAGGACCTGAATTCAATTCTGGCCTCAGACACTTAACACTTCCTAGCTGTGTGACCCGGGACAAGTCATTTAACCCCAATTGCCTCAGACAAAAAGAGAAAAGAAAGTAATGACACACAAAGCTTTTAAGAATTATATTTCTATTACTGATAACAAAAAAGACAAATATAGAAGTGCACTAAAAGTTGAGAAAATCAAAAAATTATAATTCTTAGAAGGATTATTGAATCTTATTGAGACCTTATAGATTATTGACTTTTAGTACAATGTCTATGTGAAATAGGAAGCTTTTCTGCAACATTCCTCACAAGTCTAAACCTCTGTTTGAACAACTCCAATGATGGGAGAAAATTACTACCTAATCCCAAGTGGTTAAAAACAAACAAATTCTTCATTAATTAGGGATAAGTCTAGAGAACCCTTAAGAAGTAATATTGTTAAATACAAATCAATGGGATCTTCACAGAAATTGATTCAAAAATTCTGCTTGTTTAAGGAAGAGGATCATTTTTAGAGTCAAATCATAGGGTTTGTTTTTTTTTTTGTTAATATACTGCTAAAAAGTAAGTAAAATATTAAATGCCTTTAAGTGCTACAGACTATAAACATATGTGGAGTTTGGGAAAGCACTAAGGATAATGAAAATAGGAGCAACAATAAACTAACAACAAAACTAAAACCAAAAGAAACAATGTTGAGCCAAATTGCCTAAACTCAATCAGTTCATAATCCATAGAAACTATCCAAGAGAAAAAAGGGAGAATGAGAAAAGTAAATTCAAACTTCTTGTAAAGAAAAAGTTAAATATTTGTATCATCATGACAAAATGACAGGAGTTGAAAGATATCACTGCCTTTTGCTAGGATAATCGATAGTGATTACATTATTACATATTAGTTACCTTCTGAACATGTGGCATAGCCATTCGTTAGAATCTCAGGATCTACCTGTAGTCCATCAAGACAAACTGACAAGTCTCCTATGACTTCTGTCGGCTCCTTGTCACCCACAAGTTGTAATGTCACAATCACTTCATCAACTATGGAAGAGAAAAGTCTTTTTTATCTTTCAAATATCTTACTGAAAAAGTCTATCATAAAAAAATTAGATTGCATCCATCAATTGGATACATATAAACTGTATTAATTGAGTTAGATAATTGGTTCTAGTCCTCAATGAACATCAAAACTTGTATTATATATGGAATAAAAAAATGGAATACATCTGGCTACTCATCTGTACTGGCATCTGTACCTTAAAAAACTCAATGCAGGATAAACATAAATGCCTAAAAGCTCAAAAACTCCTTGGGCCAGGAAGAAATAGTAGAAGTACAAAAATTTATATTCAAACATCTTCACTTTTAAAAGGCACCATTTAATTTATTTTTAAATTTTCTCCATATTTGTCAGTAATATAAAATAATGTGAGCAAACTCAAGATATTTTACCAATATAAATCAGATTAATTTAATTAAAAGAGAAAATAAAATTATAAAGATTTACAGAGGATTTGAGCTTAACCAGAATCAATGGGAAAGGAAGATTCTAGAAATATTTTAGTCAAGGAATACAAGATAATAATATAATAATTATAATAATCTCTTTTGATTATTATTTGTGAGTAATCATTTGCGCATTTGTTTTGGATCTAGAGCTTTTAAGCTTCCTTAAGATGTGTTAAATTTCTTAAGATTTTTCTTACTGTTCAAACTATATCCAAATAAGCACTGACACCCTTGCTACAATTACAGGTTGTTTTGTTAAGTCTGGTAGAATTCCATATAGACTATAACAAAGTACACGTAAGTTAAATATATTTTCATTTACATACATACGTTTCAAATTATTTGACTTTAACGTTTCATGAATATCTAGAGCAGCACTTCCCAGTAAAACATCGGATTTTAATGTCTGGTGACTCCATACACGAAAATTTAATTTGCTGATGGGTGTGACAATTCTAAAAGGAGAAAAACATTGAAGGAAAAATGCGATCTTCACTAAATACCACATTACAACCTGGAACAAGTAAATTATAGTTTATACCTATGGTAAAAGACAACTCTAATAATGCGGTATTATCTAAACTCTACATGCCTTTATGGTTAATTTCACTGGTAGATCAATCACTAACAAAAATACATTTTCATTGTACACAATAACAGCATAACTGTGTAATGATCAACCATGAAAGACTTGGTTCTTCTCAGCAGTTCAATGATCCAAGGCAACCCCCATAAACTTTGGATAGAAAATGTCATCTCCATTCAGAGAGAAAACTATGGAGACTAAATATAAATCACCACAAGCTATGTTCACTTTCCCCCCGTTTTTCTTTTCTCTTTTGTTCTTATATTTCTCTACCAACATGATTTATTTTTTTTAAATGTGTATTTTAAAAAAATGAATGTACATGTATAACCAGAAAAAAATAAAAATATAAAAAATAATTTTAAAAACTTTTCCCCCCAAAACAAAACTGCTACATTTCCCCAATTTCACTGTGCAGCAATCTAATTGAATTGCAATTCAATCTAATTGAAGAAGGGCAGCAATCTAATATAATGTTCTTGCACAGAATAAATATAAAGAATTCAGATGTTTGCTTTACTGTGCCTAAAAAAATACAAAAATTTATGAGATAAGCCCCTGAAATATTTCATCTCAATTAGAGGACAACTATGCTTCAAACAGAACAATTATGCTTTATCAAAAGGATAGAGTAAATTCTTCACACCTGCAACAACTTAGATTCAGTCACCATAGAATGTGCTTTCTTTGCTTATTCTGTATAGTTGCCATTGTCAGGAAACAAAAATTTCAACTTAAGTCTCAATTCAGTGTTTTAAAAGGAATATGGAAAAATGGAAAAAACAATGGATCCAGCAGGCAAAATTCTTGGGTACAAGTCATGGCTCAGCTTCTCAGCTGTAGGACAACTGACCACGTTATATGCTTTAGTTTGTGTAAAATATTGATCTAGATGGTTTCTAAGGTCCCATTTAGTCCTTTGATTCCAGAAAAACTACAAGGTATGGTTGTTTATTAATGTATATCCCTCCTTACAATATGATGGTTTAGTGCTTTTGTATAATAATTCAATCCCTTTTGCCAGAATACAAGACAGACTATTTTTATGAGGAATTCCACTCTGGAGTGCTATATTAAAATATCAATATATAAAGAAAATTAAATTTATTAACATTTATCTAGTTTCAATTAAAATTCTTGAGTACCTAATCTGAGAAACTGGCAAAAATAACTAAAGATTAAAAAAAAAAATTTCCCCCCCAATTAATAAACTCTAAGGCAATTAGCAATAAATAAGAAATTTTGGCTAATGTAAATAATCTATGATCTTATTCAGTTAAAGATATGATACCTTATCATGAAAAGAAATTAAGTCCTATGAGAGGCTCCCCAGATGTGCACGTTAAGGAGCAGCAAGACGGAGAAGTCTGCTTTTTAACTCGGCTATTTACCAATTCTAACCAAGATCAAGAGGATAGGGAGAAAAATCTTTTTATAATGTCACATATATTTTTCATATACTCAAGTTCTTCCAATTCCAGAGATGTTGCCCAGTTGTAACAACAATTAATTGTTGATGTCATCACGTCCAAATAAGATATGCTGAGAGAAGAAAGGGAGAGACTGTGGGAAAATAGAAAATGAAGAGTATAAGAAAGGAACTAAGGAGAAAAAACACTGAAGACAGAGGAGCCAGGAAAAAAGAATGAAAAAATGGATAAGGAAATATAAAAAAGGAGAAAAGAAGAGGAATGGAAGAAAGAGAAGTGGAAAAGTGAAAAGAGAAAAAGAGAAAGTAATAAAAAAGATGGCATTTACGCTTACAGGGATTTAAGATTATATTTTATATTACCTGCTAAACAATTAAATTAGACAAAATATTTGCAAACCTACACAGTAAGAGGCTGCTTCCACTTGGGACTGTTGGTATTGCTGCATTTTTCTGTCTTCTTTGACTGTCCATCTACTGAGACTTCCACATAAGGACTTGGTCCAAACCAGTTCTTTTTATTTTCTTTAAGTTTTGCTGAGATGACTATTTAAAAGAAAAAAGAAATGTTTTTACTGTGAGGTTCTCCTCAAAAAATATTAAGAGAATTTCACTTGGCCACTACAAAAAGGAAAAAAAAAAAAAATCAACCTTACATAATAAATAACCAATTTAATTTGCAAATAGTAAATATAAAACTCTTCAATTGATCAACAGCATATTTAGTAATACCAAAATGTCTCATCTTGTTGACTCACCAATGTTTGATCCCATATCTCATTTTGAGAAATTAAAGATTTCTCCCTTTCTCCCCCCCATGTAATTTCCCTTCATTAGGCCACTGTTAATTAACAACAGTCCAGGTTCTCTGAAGTATGTTATAAAGTCTGGAGGTGGCAATGTTAACAGATGTATTTCATTTATTAACATTATCTATTCTGTAACACTGTTAATACATTATACCAAAACCCTAACCTAATCCCACTCCTCTTCCTGATTGCCTTTTCTTTTTTTTATCAAAAGTTTTTTATTTTCAAAACATATGCATAATTTCTAACATTCACCCTTGCAAAATCTTGTGTTCCAAATTTTTCCCCTTTCTTTCTCCCAACCATCTCCCCTAAATGATAAATAAAATATGTTAAACATGTGCAATTCTTTTATACATACAATTATACTGCACAAGAACAAAAGTGAAAGAAAACAAAAAGCAAACAACAAAAAAAAGAGTGAAAATGTTATGTTCAGACCTCTCTCTGGGTGCAGATGACTCTCTTCATCACAAGACCATTGGAAATTGCCTGAGTCACCTCACCTTTGGGAAGAGCTCTATCCAGCAGAACTGATTATTTGACTACCTTTTCATTCCTATGCATATATGATCAGTACCAACTACACACTTGGAAATTCTAAAATGGGTTACAAAGAGTTCCAAATACGAGGACAAAGAACTGTGCAAAAATGTTTTCATACTCACTTATCATTCTGGCTTTCTGTCCCTAGACCTCTAGTCTTTGATACCTTGATGTACCACTTCCAAACCATGTGAATATACATGGGCAATTAAATGTATACTAACTGAATGTAGTAAAATTATAATAACTTTGCCCCCTTCCCAAAAGAAGAAATATAATAAGGGAGCTCCCTACTTTTGAATATGTAGGATATTATGGCTGTGAAATTCTCCCTTGAATAACAATTGATATGTTAGTTTAGTTTTTATTCTTTGATATAAGGGATAGCTTCTTTCTGGTAGGAACAGGCTATACTGGGAAATCAATTTAACATTAAAACAAAAGATATCACTACAAATTAAACATGAAATATTAGGCACTTAAAGATTCTACTAGCCACAAAATTAGAAAAGTGATTAATTATAAATTTTACTATATGTATATGTGTGAACTGTGAATTCATAGTTAGACACATCAACACCTTAATTGAATTATTAGCAACTAAATATGTTAGGCTGGACTTAAGATTCCCTAGTATAAAACAGAAAACTCACAAAATTTAAATGAACAAGAATATCAAGGAAAAATTAATTAAAAAGAAAAAATTGAAGGAAGGTAGCCTAGTCATATGAGACCCTCAAACTGTACTATAAACGTTATCAAAAACATTTTCTAGTCCTAAGAAATGAGTAGTGGATCAGTAGAATAGATTAGATACAGAATACACAGAAGCAAATGACCGTAGTATCTAGTGTTTGATAAACGCAAAAATTTAAACTTTTAGAACCCACTAACAATAGAAACTGCTGGAAAATTATAAATTAAAGATAGACCAACATCTTAAATGGTACATCAGAATAAAGTCAAAATGGGTACATGATATAGACATAAACAAATTAGGAGACCATGGAATAATTAGCCTATTCAGGCCTATGGAAAAAAGAGTAGAATTTAAGACCAAACGAGAAAAATTACAAGATGTAAAATAGATAATTTTGATTGTATTAAATTAACAAGACTTTGCACAAACAAAACCAATACAATTAAGATTAGAAAGACAGCAGAAAGCTCGGGGGAGTAGAGAGAGATTGTAAATTTTTACACCAAGCAGATCTGATAAAGGCTTTATTTCTCAAATATATAGAGAACTGAATCAAATTTATAAGAATATAAATCATTCCCCAACTGGTAAATTATCAAAAGATATGAACAGTTTTCAGAAGGAATAAAAACTATCGATACCACTTATATTGTATTTAATTTATACTTTAACATATTTAACATGGATTGGTCAATCTGCCATCGAGGGGGGGGGGGGGGAGAACGAGGGGAAAAAGTGGAACAAAAAGTTTGGCAATTGTCAATGCTGTAAAATCACCCATACATATAACTTATAAATAAAAAGCTATTAAAAAAAACTATCAATACCCATAAGAAAAAATACTCGAAATTACTATTGATTAGACAAATGCAAGTAAATACAACCACCTCACACCTATTAGATTGGTTGATATGACAGAAAAGGAAAGTGATAAATGTTAAAAGGGATGTAGAAAAATTGAGACAACAAGGTACTGTCAGTAGTTATGAAATGATCCATCTATTCTAGAGAACAATTTAGAATTAAGCCCAAAAGACTATCAAACTGCATACTCTTTGATCCCCTCAAATAACTATTAGATTTGTATTCTAAAGAGATTTTAAAAAGGAAAAAGGAGAGAGAAAGAACTATTTGTACAGAAAAATTTATAGCAGCTTCTTTTGTAGTGGCAACAAATTGAAAATTGAAGGGATGCCCATCAATTGGGGAATGATTGAATATGTTGTGGTATATGGTGATGGAATGCCATTGGACTGTAAGAAATTACAAGCAGAATAATTTCTTAAAAACTCAAGAAAGACTTACAGGAACTGAAGTGCAATGAAATGAGCAGAACATTTTACACAGTAACATTTAGCACATTAGGCGAATTATGATAGATGTAGCTTTTCACAGTATCACAACGATCCAAGACAATTCCAAGAGACTCATGGTCAAAAATACTATTCATATCCAGAGAAAGAACTATGAAATCTGAATACAGATCAAAGCATACTATTTTCACTATTTTTTACTTTTTCTTTCTTTTGGCCTTTTTTCACCTTTTGTCTTGATTTGTTCTTTCACACGATAAATGTAGAAATATGTTTAACATGAATGTACATATATCAAACTCGTGGCCCTCTAAGATAGAAAATTCTGAAGTGGGGATTAAAATATAATTAAGAAATATTTTAACAAAGTTTATAAAAATAAAATACAACATATTTTTAGTTTTTGTTTTTCTCTTTAACACTCATTTTTAAATTAAGTTGTAATTTTTTCCCTCTCATTCCCTTTACTCCCTTTCCTTCTCCCACTCATTGAGGCTAGCAATGATATTCACTGTACATGTTTAGTCATATAAAACATAGCATTCCATATTAGTCATGTTGAAAAAAAAACCCCAAAAGAGTATTTTGGGGAAAAAAATATACTTCAATCTGTACTAATAGGTTCATTAATTCTTTCTCTGGAGGTAGAAAGCATTTTTTATCAAGAGTTCTTTAGATCTGCTGTACATCACTGTACGGAACAAAGGAGCTAAGTCTTTCACAACAGTTCATTATACAATATTGCTCTTATTATGTACAATGTTATCCTAGTTCTGCTCACTTCACTTTTCATTAGCTCATGTAAAACTTCCCAAAAAAATTTGTGAAGTTTTAAAGTCAACATGTATCTGGCAGTTTAAGAATTTGATACCACTGATTTAGAGCATTTTAAAACATATGGTCGTCTGCACACATATATTGTATCTAGGATATACTGTGCCATATTTAACATATATAGGACTACTTGCCATCTGGGGGAGGGGGTGGAGGGAGGGAGGGGAAAAGTCAGAACAAAAGTGAGTGCAAGAGATAATGTTGTAAAAAATTACCCAGGCATGGGTTCTGTCAATAAAAAGTTATAATTATGAAAAAATTTAAAAAATTTTAAAAAGTAAAAACAAACAAACAAAAAAAAAAAAAAAACATATGGTCAGTTCTGCCTTGTTAAAAGCTAAGGTTTATAGGGAAAAGTTTACCCTTGTTTTTTATTTGACTTTTTTATTGAAGGTCAATTTTATAATTTTTTTTTAAATTCAAGTGGAAATGTTTTACAGGGAATATGAAAAAGGAATACATCACACCTACAGATACAGACCTAGTGTTATTTATTTAGATTTGATCACTGAACCTAATGTGACCTAGCTAAATACCATAAGGGTTTAACTGTAGAAGCTTTAACTTTTCAACAAAAAACATTTAGTCAAAGAATCTGGGCTTTGTCTCCTACATATGTTTTAATGATTTTGTTACCACAATTAACATTTTGCTTTTCTATGATTTTTCTTCTAGTTCTCCCATGAATTAAGATAAAAATACTGTTGATGAAACACTAAAATTAATACTGATTCCCCCCCCCCCAAAAAAAAACACCCTATAATGCTCATCCAAATTTCCAATAGTGTCTGTGGATATTTTCTCATGATACCTTTGTATGAACAGTTGCTTCTATTTAATCTATGCAGACCTATGTTGCTTTTACCTGTGTTCCTACTTCCAAGAGGCAGAGAGAACTAGTGAAAAGGAACTCAAAATATTTATATCAGCAGCACTTCTACAAAAGTAGGGACTTCGTTCCAAGTGGAAGAGAAAATGAAATTAAGGGCTTATCTTCAAGTGGGGGGATAGGGGGGAGAAAAAGTAATGATGTAATTAGGGGTGTAGGTTGACAGGGAGGAAGTAAACTCTCTAGACAGGCTGAAATCTTTGTAACACTCAACCAAGGACTGAACTACAGGCAAATTAAGGTAAAGCTATGGGAGAAGTGATGCTGTAAATAGGGGTGGAGACTCACTAGGCCCTTTGATTTTTTTTTTTTTTTTAATTTAATAGCCTTTTATTTACAGGATATATACATGGGTAACTTTACAGCATTAACAATTGCCAAACCTCTTGTTCCAATTTTTCACCTCTTACCCCCACCCCCCACCCCCTCCCCTAGATGGCAGGATGACCAGTAGATGTTAAATATATTAAAATATAACTTTCACTAGGCCCTTTGAATAGGTTGTAACTTCTGTGGGATTTAGTCAATAGGGAATCAGGAGAGGGACTTACATTTTGAGTATAAACAAAGACATATCTATGATTCTAGATATCTACTTCTGCAGTTGTGTAATTAAAGTTTTTTGTTTGTTTGTTTTTGCTAAGACAATCGGGGTTAAGTGACTTGTCCAGGGTCACACAGCTAGAAAGTGTTAAGTATCTGAGATCACATTTGAACTCAAGTCCTCCTGAATTCAAGGCTTATGCTCTATCCACTGAGCCACCTAGCTGCCCCTAATTAAAGATTTTTAACTTAACTCCTAAATCCAAAGGAGTTATTTCTCACAACAGCATACCATATAAAAAGATTTTTGCACCTGGGGAAATCAAAAAGATCTGAGTTCAAAACCTTCCTCAGATGCTTAGTAATTGTGTAAACTAGAGCAAGTCACTCAAGCCTTTTGGAGGGCACTGAGAAGCAGAAAAGAACAAACATTTATTAAGCACTTTCCGTCAGGTACTGTGCTAATGATTTACAAAGACCTCAAACTGATCCTCACAATAATCCTGAAAGGTAAGTGCTATTGTTATCCTTATTTTAAAGCTGGGGAACTAAGGCAGAAATGAAGTGACTGACCCAGAGTCATATAGCTAATAAATGTCTAAGACAATTTCTCAGTGTCTTCTGGACTCCCAGTGATTCTATCTAACATATGACATACTACCTCTAGTCTCCTCACTTGTAAAATGAGAATTTTTTGACTTGAAGTGCTTTAATATCTCCTCTTCCAGTTCTAAATTTATGATCTCATGAGTGGTGTTAACACTAAAAGTCCACTGAGGAGACTGAGAGACACACAAAATAATGCACTAGTGAAAGCTATAAATTGGCCCAGTTATTCAGTTATTCAGGAAAGCAACTTGAAAGTATATTCAAAAGATCAATAAAATATATGTATTCTTTGACTCAAAAATACTAAAACTAGGTTCAGATCAATCTTGGTTGCATTGAATGAGAACTGTGTATTTCAAATGGATGGAACCAATTACCACATTTTACATGATAATAGTTTCAAATAGTATGAATTCAAAAATATGTGAACCCTTCCCATGGGATCCATTATTCACACTAAAGAGGACCTATCCTATAGTAGTACAAAGGGAACAAAGCAAGATAGACAAAAAAGAACAAAGAAAGATGGGGAAAAAAAACCATATAAACAGTAACATTTATAGTACCATTTTTTGTTGCAATAAAGTACAGGAAGCAAACTGGATGCCCATCAACTGAGGAATAGATGAATAAATTATAGCATATTAACATAATAGGTTATCATAACATTAACAATGAGGAAAAAGGATGGATTTAGAAAAAAAGGGTAAGATCTAGGAACTGATACAGAGTGAAGAGACAGAACCATGAATCCAGAAAACTAAAGATGAAGAATGATATCTACTGCCAGATAAAAAGGTGGGAGACTTGAAGTGCAGAGTGAAAAATATGTTTTCAGCTGTGGCCAGTATGTAATTTTTTTTTGCTTAACTATGACTATTTGTAAGGAGTTGTGGTATTTTGTTTGTTTTTAATGGGAAGGGAATATAAAGAAGAGAAGTGCCAAAAGTGATAAGTTATTTAAACAAAAAGTCATACAATTTTTTAAAAAAGAGAACAGAAGAATCTTAAGAAAACACAGATAAACCAATCAACTTTGAAACTAACATACTGAAATAATTTTTAAAGAAACACAAGCTCTATGTGATGAAGATGTGGGGTCTGCTATACAAATCCTTTTATTTTTTTTATGTGGAAATATTTGTTTTGAAGATGTTTGTCAGATTCAGAACAAAAATAAAAATACTTTTTAAAAACTAAAAAGAGAAAGCTGGGTGAATCCCTTGAACCCAATCTTTATGAGTTCAGAGACTTGGGGGCATAGGTACCAAGTTGAAAAGAAAGGTGATATTACCTCTCTCATTGATGGGTATTCTCACACATGGTAAGTTTAGTGGGATTAACCACTTTAAAAAAAAAGTAATTTTACACATTGTAAACAGTAATGTTTTCAAAACATTTGAGATTAAGTTACTTAATAAAGCTCCATAATTGTTCTATTACAACTCAAATTTCTAATATTAGCAGTGGCAAATAGATTTGAGTTCCTCTGGCTCAAAGGAGGTTGACTATGAAGACCAGTGTCGTTTCTATAGTCATCTCTTGATATTAATGAAGTTTAGGGGCACAGGACCCCACAAAAGTTGAAATACTATAGATACTTTAAACTTTTATTTTTAATAATTCTGATCACATTTATTTAATACACAGAACAAGTAAGAACAGACTGCATCAATAAAAAGTTGAAGTTTCTATACAAGAGATTCATATCTTGTACACCCTATGGTATAGCTGCAGCAACTGCTTCACAGATTCCTTTCCTGCTACAAAGTCTAAAATACAAGGATTACCGTGTGGGAAAACCACTCAATTCAATCTGGATAGTAGAAAGAAAAAGAGGAGATACTCTGAAGTGCTTGTCTTGTAGTTCTTTAGTGAACTGAAACTTTTAATAAAATGTTTTTGTAATAAAACTTTTTAGTAAAATTCATAATAAATGTATATATGTATAACTTATGACAGCTAATGATAAAACCAATTGATGATATGCAGTATTTATGTTTTTATGACTAAGTTTTTTTAGTAGTTTTCTTTACATACACATAACATCTGGAACTTTCCACAATATGCTGCAAATCTTCAAAAATTCCATTTAATTACTGATGGCCAGTCCAGAAATAACCAAAATTGTGAATGTGAAACCCATGAATGTTGGGGAATGACTGTAGTATGAATTTTTCTTGAAAGTAATTCACTTTTGCTACTTTCTAAATAATAGCAGAATTTCTATTCTTTGGCTTTTGTAATGGGAAAAGAGAAGTCAACAAGTAAGATCATGATCAAAGTCTAGTTTTCTGAATGGTACAAAACTCACTGCATGATTCAGAATAGTTTTTGTTTATTTGAAGCCAAGATATTAATTACTACCATAAAACATCACTAAAAAAGTTTTATCAAAATCAACTAGTTTAAATTTTATGCTTCTAACTTTCTAAGAAGTTGTATTATGACCATTGAACTCAACATTTTATACTCAAGGCCAAATATGCTGGGGAATGATTTTCCAGGATCCAAAATGGATTTACCTTTTCATCTTGCTTTTATCTTTTTAAACAGAGTAGTAACCCAGGAGAAGACAAGAAAAGGAAGTATAAAGCCTTCTTCTGCCTAGACTTCCTTTTTTGGTATTCTTCCCTACTATATTCAATCTCAAAAGAGACAAGCTACTTGCCTACTTTTAATCTTCAAACTGAAATTCAATGAGTTGTAAATCTAACTGGACATATAATTAGAAACAAGTTTGACTGATTCCCCAGCTTATTATGTATGCAATTTCAAATACCACAGAAGGCAGATATTACATTTGCAAAGTAAAATTTTAGTAATAAAAATGGTTCATTCTATTCACTTAATTTGCCTAGTATACACCTACATTAAAAGTAGCATTTCAAAATTCAAAATCAACAAAAAAGTTTTATAATTCTCCATCTTAATAAAAGATCTGAAAAATTAACTTTGTAGTCGTTGTCCCCAACCATCCAATGAAATAAATACAATGTTTATCAATGATAAACAGTAATTGTACCTATGTTGCTTTTGAACTTCTCTGAATCTCCAGCTTTCTTTTCCCAGAAAACATATCAATGGGACATCTCATTATCCTACAAAAATAAATTTGGCCAGTACTTATATCTTAACTTATATCCCTTTGTCCCTCTGATCCCGACAGGAAGACATGACCATGAGCTCCAGGGCCTCTATCTTACTATTTCTACTAATTTTGTTTAATTCTGAATTAGAAATTATTTCCCTACTGCCTGTTCCTCCTCCCCACCTATAGATAACATAAGCAATTTGATACTCATTTATACATGTGAAGTCATGCAAAACATCTTTCCATATTAACTACGTTAAAAAAAAAAAAAGATAGTAAAAATAAAGTGAAAAAATATGCTTCAATTTGAACTCAATCCTTCAATTCTCTCTCTGAAATGAAATCCCTTGGAATTATCATGTTCATTGCATCAATCAGAATAGCTAAGTCTTTGATGGTTAAGCATTACTACATTGCCAATGTGTACAGTGTTTTCCCTATTTTGTTCACTTTGATTATAAAAAAAAAAAAAAACACATAAATCTTTATAGGTTTTTCTGAAAACCCTCATTTCTTATAACACAATTGCATCCCATCCCAATTGCATACCACAGTCTGTTCAACTATCACCCAATTAATAGGCATCCAGCCAATTTCCAATTCTTTCCCACCACAAAAAAAACAAAAACAAAAAAAAAAAAAAACTAGTCAACCCTTGATATTTACAGATTTAATATTCCCAGTTTTGGTTATTCTGATAATTAAATGAGAATTTCTGAAGATTTGCAGTGTCTTGCCAAAAATGCAAATGATGTGTATATGTAAAGAAATCAAAAAATTTTAATAAGCTATAATTCACTACCAGAAGTATACATGTATACGTTAATAAACAATTAATCTTGTAAGAAGTTACATTACACTAAAAAAACTATATGCTAAGTATTTTCTTTGGAAATGGCTACTCTTCATTTTTCTACCATCATCTAAATTCAGGTAATTTTTTCCCATAATGATGCTTGTATCTTGTGTTTTTTGTAGAAGGAAATTTGTAAAGCAGTTGTTACAGTTACACAATTGGTTGTGAAGACTGATTTCTCTTATATGGAAACTGCAAGTTTTTATGGGTATGGTATGCTATCTTGCTTTGTATTATTAAATAAATATGATCAGAATTTTTTTTTATTATAGCTTTTTATTTACAAGATAGATAATTTTTCAGCATTGACAATTGCAAAACCTTTTGTTCTAATTTTTCCCTTTCTTCTCTCACCCCTCCCCCAGATGGCAGGTTGACCAATACATGCTAAATATGTTAAAGTATATGCTAAATACAATACATGTATACATATCCATAGTTATTTTGCTGCACAAAAAGAATCAGACTTTGAAATAGTGTACAATTAACTTGTGAAGAAAATCAAAAATGCAGGCGGACAAAAATAGAGGGATTGGGAATTCTATGTAGTTCATACTCATTTCCCTGAGTTTTTTTGCTCCGTGTAGCTGGTTCAATTCATTACTATTCTATTGGAGCTGATTTTTTGTTTCATCTCATTGTTGAAGAGGACCACACCCATCAGAATTGACATGATCAGAATTACTAAAAAAAAAAAAAGGTGTGGGGTAGGGCCTAGAGTTGTCTTTCATATTCATGGACTTCCTGCACCACTAATTCCCATAAATGTGGAGGGACATTTTTGCACATATAGATTCTTCTATCTCTCTGATCTCTTTAGAACACAGATCTATGTTATGGAATATTATTGTTCTGTAAGAAATGACGAGCAAGATGAATACCGAGAAGCTTGGAGAGAATTACATGAACTGATGCTAAGTGAAATGAGCAGAACCAAGAGATCATTATATACGTCAACAACGATACTGTATGAAGATGTAATCTGATGGAAGTGGATTTCTCTGACAAAGAGACCTAATTCAGTTTCAATTGATCAATGATGGACAGAAGCAGCTACACCCAAAGAAAAAACACTGGGAAAAGAATGTAAACTGTTTGCATTTTTGTTTTTCTTCCCGGGTTATTTTTACCTTCTGAATCCAATTCTCCCTGTGCAACAAGAAAACTGTTTGGATCTGCACACATACATTGTATCTAGGATATACTAGGACATATTCAACATATATAGGACTGCTTGACATCTAGGGGAGGGGGTGGAGGGTGGGAGGGAAAAATCGGAACAGAAGTGAGTGCAAGGGATAATGTTGTAAAAAAATTACCCTGGCATGGATTCTGTCAATAAAAAGTTACTATAATTAAAAAAAAAAAAAAAAAAAGTATAGGACTGTTTGCCATCTGGGGGAGGGAGCAGAGGGAGGGAGGGGAAAAGTCGGAACAGAAGTGAATGCAAAGGATAATGTTGTAAAAAAATTACCCTGCATGGGTTCTGTCAATAAAAAATTGTAATTATTAAAAAAAAAAAAAAAAAAACACAGATCTAGCTGTCTTATTGTTTTCTTTTTCTGTTACACTAGCAAATCTGATAGATGTGAGATAGTACTGTCAAAACTGTTTTAATTTGCTTTTCTTTAATTACTAGTGATGTCAAGCATTTTTTTCATATGACTAATGATAGTTCAGATTTCTGTTTTTGAAATCTATGGGTCCATATCTTATGATCATTTATCAGATGAAGGAATGGCTCTTATTTTTATATATTTGGCTCAATTCCATATATATTTGAGAAATGAGATAAAAGCTTCCATTTAAAGAAGAGGCTCCACATTTCTCACCTGTTATATTGCTTTTCTGTACTTCTCTTAAATGTTCTGTCATGCCTTCTTCTACCCTCCTCCCAATCAACCCACTTTTCTGAGTGTGTGTTGTTTCCCCTATTTGACTGTAAGCCCCTAAGGGGAGGGGTCTGCCTTTTTAAAATATGTATTTGTATCTCTTGTACTTAGAACAGTACCTGGCACATTAATAGATATTTAATAAATGTTTCTTGAGTAAAAGTGGCATATTACACAGGTTTATTCGTGTATTTGTCATACCCTAAATAAATGAGGATCTTTCTGTTTCCAGGGCAGCTACATGGTATAGTGGATCAAGTCCCAGCCCTAAAGTTGGGAAAAATCCAAGTTAAATTTGGATTCAGATTACTTACTAGCTATATATCTCTGAGCAAATCACTTAACTCTGTTTGCTTCAGTTTCCTCATCTATAAAATACACCGGAGAAGGAAATAACAAACCATTCCAGTATCTCTGCCAAGAAAATCCCCAACAGGGTCATAATGAGTTGCTATGCTGACATAAAAAAGACTTTTTAAGGGGCAGCTAGATGGTGCAGTGGATAGAGTGCTGGCCCTGAAGTCAGGACAACCTGAGTTCAAATATGACTTCAGACAGCTTAATACTTCCTAACTGTGTAATCCTGGACAAGTCACTTTACCCCTCAGGAGGAAAAAAAAAAAAAAAAAGACTTTTTTTTATTCCCTTTCCAAGGAGATCATAGTTTTAAATATTATTCTTAAGTACAAAGATTCTTTGTCATAGACTCCCCCTACCTTCATAACAAAACTCAAATTTCTCAAACCTGCCATCTAGTCACTCTATCTATGGTAAAAAATAATGGACCTGATGACTTTTAATCCCTCCAGTTGAAGAAATGTAGTTTTCTATGAATAGACACATCAACAAATTATATCCTATACAATTCTTAATAGTTTATCTTACCTCCACCCTATCTAAACTTTGAGGTAGAGTTTGGATACTTTGCATTGCAAGTTCTTCTTGATGTAGATTTTATATTATTCTTGACACCACAGGGCAAAGGTCTTAACTTTTTACTACCCAATATTTAGCTGCTATTCTGAGCTAATTCAGTAAATATTTGTCAAAAAGTATGAAAACAACATGTCAGATGAAGAAGATATGATACAATACAGGTCTCTAGCTTGTCTTCTTATAATTCAGTAGAGAAATAATAAATACCCAATCAAATAATTAAATAACAGAACTTGACAACTGCATAAAAGTAGTCAAAACAAAATGTTACTTGAAGGATGAAGAATAATTTTTGAGAAAGGAAAAAAGGAAGAGGTTAGATTTTATTAAAGAAGTAATACTAGAAGCTAAGTTAGTTGGCTGAGTAGGATTTCAACAGTTGGAAATGAGGAAGAAAGATATCTAAACATGAGAAATGTCATGGTTAACAAAGTCAGGAAAAAATACAATGATATGTAGGAGAGTTAGTAAGTAGTCACATTTTGCTGGCTCTTAGGTATATTGTTAGGTATAGTAAGATAAAAGCTAAAAGGATACAATGGTACCAGAATTCATGACTCAATTGCCAGGCTGTATAGGGACTTTATTTGGTGAGTGATTGTTGTTGGTGTTCTTTGTCATTCATTCTCAAAGAGGACCATGGCCTCAGGGAGGTGATGCTATGACATGCAGGTGAACTGGGCTTAAGTGAGGGAGGGCTGGGCAAGATCACCTGCTTCACTTTATCTTCCAGAGCAGAGCCATCTGGGTCCAGTGCCAGACATACATCAGGAACACTAGAGACATCCCTGGGTGCAATGGAAGTCCTAGAACTTTTTGAGTTAAGATCCTTAATAGGTCTCAGTTTGACTGAGGCAAAGAATTTTCTCTTTCACCTAGTCAAAAAAAAATTTTTTTTAATTGTATATAAATGTATATATGCATACGTACATATAGATGTATATAAAAATCTAAGAGGAGAAAACCTCCAGTGTTTCTGGCCAAAGCAAAAATGATATCCATTCACATTCAATCTGAGTCAGTCAGGACCCAAACAGTGACTCAAATGGGGCTTGGCCTGGGATACTGGTGGTTAATCAACAAGATTCTAGAGTGGTTTGGGTGACAGGAACCCATGGAAGCGCTTTAAATCAAGTGAATCAAGAGTTGTGCCTAATATGTCAGCAACGTAAGAGATGGAAAGATTGAATGGGAGGTTATGCAGTAGTCTTAAATGGGAAGTATGGTAATAAGGGCCTGGACTAGGATGTGGATAGTAGAAATAAGAAGAGATGGATGCAAAAAATGTAACAGACAGAACTGACAAGTCTTGTTAATCAATTAGGTGTAGGAGGTGAAAAGGGAAAAATGAAAAATAACCAGAGGTTTTGAGCAGAGTAACTAAATGAATGGACACTACTTCTAACAGAAATAGATAAGTCAGGGAGAAAAGTTTTTAAGAACACTAATAAGGCAAGGTGAGTGATTCAATCATTTCCAATGATAGAGATATTAAAATTACAATTTATTGTTCGTATGATAAATAAAAACTGATATATATGTACATATACAGTACTATTAACTAAAATAATTTTTCAATATTATTTATGTATAAAAGTAAATTTCTGATAGAAATTTTTTAAAAGGATGTGGGAATCCTCAAATTTTAAGGCACAGTGAAATAAGTAATTATATGGTTCTATTTTATAATACTCTAACCATCATTTTTTATTTAACCCATTAAAATATTCAACTGATATTTTATAGGATAATAGCAATTAGAAAATTAATATGATCCTTTAAAGTTTCTAAACCACTTTAAATACATTATCTCACTTGATCTCCTTATCCTTACTACCAGAAGAGGTAGGTGCTATTAGATATTACTTCCATTTTACAGATAAGTAAAAAGGGAACTCAGAGAGGGAAAATGATGTGTCCATAGTCATAGGGTTGAAATGGCAGAAGGGGAAAATCAAAGCCAGACATTTCCTTATACTCCACTACCTACTGATGCCTTAAAAGAAATAACTCAAAAATTTAAATGGATTTTTAAAAATCTTTATTACTTCAACAAAAGCTTTAAGAAACTTCAAAAAGTTTTTGATCAATCAAGTCATTCTCCAATTGATAAATGGTCAAAGGATATGAACAGACAATTCTCAGACGAAAAAATTGAAACTATTTCTAGCCATATGAAAAGATGCTCCAACTCATCATTAATCAGATAAATCCAAATTAAGATTTGCATTTCTGAGATACCACTACACACCTGTCAGATTGGCTAGAATAACAGGGAAAGATAATGTGGAATGTTGGAGGGAATGTGGGAAAACTGGGACACTGATACATTGTTGTTGAAATTGTGTATACATCCAATCATTCTGGAGAGTGATTTGGAACTATGCTCAAAAAGTTATCAAACTGTGCATACCCTTTGATCCAGTAGTGTTACTACTGGGCTTATATCCCAAAGAAATCTTAAAGAAGGGAAAGGAACCTGTATGTGCAAGAATGTTTGTGGCAGCCCTCTGTGGAGTGGCCAGAAACTGGAAACAGAGTGAATGCCCATCAATTGGAGAATGGCTGAATAAATTGTGGTATATGAAAATTATGGAATATTATTGTTCTATAAGAAATGACCAACAGAATGATTTCAAAGACCTGAAGAGACTTGCATAAACTGATGCTGAATGAAATGAGCCGGATCAGGAGATCATCATATACTTCAACAATAATACGATATGATGATCAATTCTGATGGACGTGGCCATCTTCAAAAATAAGATGAACCAAATCAGTTCCAATAGAACAGTAATGAACTGAACCAGCTACACTCAGTGAAAGAACTCTGGGAGATGACTACGGACCACTACATAGAATTCCCAATCCCTCTATTTTTGTCTGCCTGCATTTTTTATTTCCTTCACGGGCTAATTGCACACTAGTTCAAAGTCCGATTTTTTTGTACAGCAAAATAATTGTATGGACATTTATACATATGTTGTATTTAACTTATACATTAACATATTTTACATGTATTGGTCAACCTGCCATCTTGGGGAGGTAATGGGGGAAAGGAGGGGAAAAATTGGAACAAAAGGTTTTGCAATTATCAATGCTGAAAAATTACCTATGCATATATCTTGTAAATAAAAAGCTATAATAAAAAAAAAAAAAGTTTTTGACTAGAGTTAACATGTAAAAGAGTTAGGATAAGGGAGAATTTTTTTCAGAAATGCTTTCATTTAGCAGTATGGGAAAAGGAAGAAATGATAAGGTATAGAACTTTGCTAACTAACTTCTACTTCTTTCCTTCATCCCTTTATAGGTGAAGAGGGTTTGACTTCTCTATTCTTCCAACACTAATAGTAGTTTCCCACTCATTTATATGGTAAAGTTTAGAAATGAACTAGTAGCATCAACAAGTCTACGATCACTTTTGTAGATAATGAGAACAGAAAGTTTTTTAAGCATTTCTAATAAATCATTCCTAGTGACTTTTGAGGACTTTCTTTTCAGTATTTGCTGATGTTTATATAAAAGTTGAACAGTGTGGGCTTATATCCCAAAGAGATTATAAAGAAGGGAAAGGGACCTGTATGTGCACAAATGTTTGTGGCAGCCCTTTTTGTAGTAGCTAAAAACTGGAAACTGAATGGATATCCACCAGTTGGAGAATGGCTGAATAAATTGTGGTATATGAATATTATGGAATATTACTGTTCTGTAAGAAATGACCAACAGGATAATTTCAGAAAGGCCTGGAGAGACTTACACGAACTGATGCTGAGTGAAATGAGCAGGACCAGGAGATCATTATATACTTCAACAACAATACTATATGATGACCAGTTCTGATGGACCAGGCCATCCTCAGCAACGAGATCAACCAAATCATTTCTAATGGAGCAGTAATGAACTGAACTAGCTATGCCCAGAAAAAGAACTCTGGGAGATGACTAAAAACCATTACATTGAATTCTAATCCCTATATTTATGCACACCTGCATTTTGATTTCTTCACAAGCTAATTGTACAATAATTCAGAGTCTGATTCTTTTGTACAGCAAAATAATGTTTTGGTCATGTATACTTATTGTGTATCTAAGTTATATTTTAATATATTTAACATCTACTGGTCATCCTGCCATTTAGGGAGGGGTGGGGGGTAAGAGGTGAAAATTGGAACAAGAGGTTTGGCAATTGTTAATGCTGTAAAGTTACCCATGTATATATCCTGTAAATAAAAGGCTATTAAATAAATTAAAAAAAAAAAACAAAAACAAGCTAATTGTACAATATTTCAGAGTCTGATTCTTTTTGTACAGCAAAATAACGTTTTGGTCATGTATACTTATTGTGTATCTAATTTATATTTTAATATATTTAACATCTACTGGTCATCCTGCCATCTAGGGAGGGGTGGGGGTAAGAGGTGAAAAATTGGAACAAGAGGTTTGGCAATTGTTAATGCTGTAAAGTTACCCATGTATATATATCCTGTAAATAAAAGGCTATTAAATTAAAAAAAAAAAAAAAAGTTGAACAGTGTATTATTTATTATTAAGTTCTTTTGATTGAACTTTTGTAACAAAATAACTACATAGAAAGGCCCTAATGTAAATCATGAATGACAAACATTCCTGTTGCCAAAAAAATTTCCCAAGAAATTTCCAAAGTTAAAATAAAATCTTTCCAAACACTTATACAAAGATAAAAGACTCATTACTAAATTGTCACCTCAGCACAATATTCATTAATTTAAGCTTTCTATTTCTTAAAAATCAGTCATGCTTCAGGATTAGGAGCAAAGGTGGTTCAGTTTGGATTGGAGCCCACATTCTTCTGCAGTATCTTAGCTGAAAGAAAAATGAATCATGGGATTTTGGTGCTACCAAGAGATCTTAGAGGTAATCAAGTGATCCTAATCTTTTCTGGAGCATGAATCACATCTACTAAAAGCAGGTTACTTGACAAAAGACATTAATGAATCATGAAAGAGTGAAGAAGTCTTCTTCTCTTTCATCCCTTCTTTCCTGAAAGGATGAATCTATGTAACCTTTCAAAGATCACCAAAATCTCAATAATTTTGTCCAGAAAAAAAATCTCTTTCCTATTCTTTAATTCACTTTTCAAAAATTCTTTGTTAAGCATTGGTGGATTATCACCATAAAAGGCTCACATCAATATAGCTAATAATTTAAGGTTTATAAAGCACTTTAACATTTTTTCATTTGAGTCTTACAACAACTCTGGGAGATAGGTGTTTGTGATACTCCCATGTGACAGATAAGGCCCAGAATCACATGAAAAGTGTCTTGAGGAATCATTATTAATCAGAGAAATGCAAATTAAGACAACTCTAAGATACCACTACAGACCTGTCAGATTGGCTAAGATGACAGGAAAAAATAATGATGATTGTTGGAGGGGATGTGGGAAAACTGGGACATTGATGCATTGTTGGTAGAGTTGTGAACTAATCCAACCATTTTGGAGAGTAGTTTGGAACTATGCTCAAAAAGTTATCAAACTGTGCATACCCTTTGATCCAGCAGTGTTACTACTGGGGCTTATATCCCAAAGAAATCTTAAAGAAGGGAAAGAAACCTGTATGTGCAAGAATGTTTGTGGCAGCCCTCTGTGGAGTGGCCAGAAACTGGAAACAGAGTGAATGCCCATCAATTGGAGAATGGCTGAATAAATTTGGTATATGAATATTATGGAATATTATTGTTCTGTAAGAAATGACCAACAGGATAATTTCAGAAAGGCCTGGAGAGACTTACACGAACTGATGCTGAGTGAAATGAGTAGGACCAGGGGAATCATTATATACTTCAACAACAATACTAGATGATGACCAGTTCTGATGGATCAGGCCATCCTCAGCAACGAGATCAACCAAATCATTTCTAATGGAGCAGTAATGAACTGAACTAGCTATGCCCAGAAAAGAACTCTGGGAGATGACTAAAACCATTACATTGAATTCCCAATCCCTATATTTATGCACACATGCATTTTTGATTTCCTTCACAAGCTAATTGTGCAATAATTCAGAGTCTGATTCTTTTTGTACAGCAAAATAATGTTTTGGTCATGTATACTTATTGTGTATCTAAGTTATATTTTAATATATTTAACATCTACTGGTCATCCTGCCATTTAGGGAGGTGGGGGGTAAGAGGTGAAAATTGGAACAAGAGGTTTGGCAATTGTTAATGCTGTAAAGTTACCCATGTATATATCCTGTAAATAAAAGGCTATTAAATTTAAAAAAAAAAAAAAAAAAGAAATGACCAACAGGATGATTTCAGAAAGGCCTGGAGAGACTTACACGAACTGATGCTGAGTGAAATGAATAGGACCAGGGGAATCATTATATACTTCAACAACAATACTATATGATGACCAGTTCTGATGGACCTGGCCATCCTCAGCAAGGAGATCAACCAAATCATTTCCAATGGAGCAGTAATGAACTGAACCAGCTACGCCCAGAAAAAGAACTCTGGGAGTTGACTAAAAACCATTACATTGAATTCCCAATCTCTATATTTATGCCCACCTGCATTTTTGATTTCCTTCACAAGCCAATTGTACAATATTTCAAAGTCTGATTCTTTCTGTACAGCAAAATAACATTTTGGTCATGTATACTTATTGTGTATCTAATTTATATTTTAATGTATTTAACATCTACTGGTCATCCTGCCATCTGGGGGAGCGGGTGGGGGGTAAGAGGTGAAAAATTGGAACAAGAGGTTTGGCAATTGTTAATGCTGTAAAGTTACCCATGCATATATAACCTGTAAATAAAAGGCTATTAAATTAAAAAAAAAAAAAAAGTGTCTTGAGGGATTCTTCCTAGATCTAAAACTATTGAGTCTACACATAAAGTTGTCTCTTACAACAAAGGTGTCAAACTCAGGATGAGTGCACCAGAATCAAATTAAAATGTAACTGGGAACAGATAAGTAATAAAAGAATATGAAAAATTCTCAAAAGAAGATTTGTAAAATATTCTCAATCACATGAAAGAATGCTCCAAAATCACTAATAAGAAAAGCAAATCAAAACAACCTTAAGATTTTGCCTCAACCAATTAGCAAAAAATGAAAAAAAAAATAGCAAAAGTCAATGTTGGAAGGATTGTAAGGTGAGAGACATGCTATTATGTTGTTGGTAGAGCTGTGATATGATACAATCATTCCACAAAGTACTTTGAAATGATTTAAATAAAGTGTCTGAAATATGGCTCATATTTCAAAGAAGTTATCAACAAGAAAGTTCCTATAAGTACAAAATATTTATAGCAGCACTTTTTTATGATATCAAAGAACTAGAAATTAAATTGATGCTCAACAACTGAGGAATGGCAAACAAATCGAGCTACATTCATGTAATGAAGTATTCCTGAAGCTCTAAGAGTGAAGTATATGATAAATATAGAAAAGCATGGAAAGATCTATGAGCTGATACAGAATTAAGCAGAGGCAAGAAAAAAATGTACATGATAATTACAAAAATCCTGAATATGGAAAAACTAGATAGACAACAACAAAAAAAATTAAAAGTGAATGCAACAAAATTATAAAAATCAAGGAAGACTTAAATGAAGAGATATAAAAGGATACCCCTACAACCCACCCCCTCATGGAGAAGGGATGGACACAAGTATTAAACATAATATCTATTTTTGGAGTTTTTCAATATATCTATTAGTTGGGCTGGGGTTTTTTTTTTCTCTCTCTAAAAAATACTATATGTCATATGAGATGGCCCTCTAGGAAGGATACCTGAGACAGCTATGATGATTTAAGAAGCAAAAAACTAATAAAAATTGTGAAAAAAACAAAAATGTAATTGGAAAATATTTACCAAAATAAATAAAAATACAACACAAAGTAGATAATATTAATTTGTGGCTTTTTAGGTCAACATGCAGCCTTGCAATTTCTATTTGAGATTGACACTACTGTTCTGTCACTACCCAGACTCTATTTTCAAGTAGTTTACAATAACACAAAAAACAAGGAAAAGTATAAACAAATGTCAAGTAGAGGTTCAGGCAAAGTGGTAGAAGATGAAAATGTGAACTAGGACGGTTCAGTGGGAGTAGAAAGAAGGGGAAAAAATGAAATATTGCAGAGACAAAGTCAACAGCATTTAGACAAGTTCAATGGCAAGAACAAGGTTCTTATTTTAAATTTATTTTTATACTATTATTAAACCATTATGTAAGAAATAAAAAGTTACTCTTCAACACAGAAGCAAGCCAATCTGTAAATATTTATTTACTAAATATCTAATGTATACAAAAGCCCTCTGTTGGGTTTTGTAAAAAATACAGGGACATGAGTCATCCTTGCCCAGAAGGAGCGTACAATCTAATTGAGTAAGGTATAACATACACACATAATTTAAACACAATTTGTGCCTTAAAATTTAATTTTAATTTATAGATAATATATAGATATGAGACAAATATTCCTATCTCAATGTTATTTTTCAACTTAGAGAAAAATATAAATGACTATCTTATCAAAGACTTACCAATGATCTGAAGTTGTGATTTCATGGTCAATCCCCCCACAGACCCTGACCGTGAACTACTGCCAGACATGCCACCAACTGGACTATGGACCTAGATGTGGCAAAGGAGACATTTTAAACATCATCATACACAATCTCATTTTAATAAAAAGCATCATAAAAACAGCAACAAGGCTATTCTCCATGTCCTAGCAAGTAGCCTGGATTAAACTATTCTTTGCTGATCTAGTTATAATTATATTAAATGAAAAAAAAATCTACAAAATAGATTCCTTTACAAGTCCTCATTCATATAATAGGGGATTTCTTCATCAAAGATGTTTTGAAATGGAATAACTTACAGGCCTACCCAGGCTAATTCTTCAAATAGTTCCTCCAAAAAATGACATTAAGTGTAATAATGTAAGAGTAAATTCAAGTGACTTAGTAGCAAGTAGAGCTCTAGTACTACCTTTGGTTGTGGTTAACCATCCAATCTGCATCTTCAATAATCATTTAAACTATTTTCAGAAGGATCCCATTATAACATGTTAATAATGTTATTAAAAAATAACATTGGGTTGAGGCAACATTACATATGGTACACCTGTACCTGAATACAATATAAGATGTTCTTTAAACTTAACATATTTTACAAAGTTTGAATGGAGAAAGGGATGAGTACTTTCTCTGAGAACTATAAAAACATTGAAAGCAGATGATTTACAAAGTGGAAGAAGGGAGGAGGAATGGTTAAGCTAGGGTCCATTAGCAGTAATAGAAAAGTAAGCAGTTGATCTTATAAACAGCAATCCTGGCTGCACACTTTAGCCAAAACTCTGGAGAAATATACTTGAAAGAAGCATACTTGAAACAAGGTGTTAACTCAGAAAATTGATGATACAATGGTTATCTAGTTTATGTATACTTAGTACTTAGCATGGTGATGTAATAATTCTCTGGTTAACATATTCAGTAAGCTGTAATGATGTAATTGTAATAGGGTATATAAGAACTGGGAACAGGAAGTCAGACTGAAGTCAGACTGGCAGACTGCTGGAGGAAACTGGGTCAGACTATGACAGACACAGACTGTGTTAAGAGACAATAAAGACTTTGGACTCTATTCTTGTCCATTCTTGTGGTGTCTATCCTGATGAGACCAAGGCCCTTCCAGAGGACCTCCAGGAAGCTAGCCCAAACATTACAATTTCCATTTTTCACTATATGTGAATGAAACAATTTTTAGTTTAGTCTTAAATGAAATCCTACTAGATGATCAATAATTCATTTTGTCTTAAGTGAAAGATTCATTTACTCAATGAGTACTCATTGAGCACCTAACACTGTGCAACATATGACACTAAATCTTAGGAGAGATAAAAAGTAGAAGGCATGGTCCTTTGTCTTCAGAGTTACATTTTAGAGAGAAAAGAAGACACTAATATTTTATAATGCATGTCATGTGCAATAAGCACATTAGAGATTTCTAAGATAGAATGCTATTAATGAGAAATCCAAGATGGAAAGTTATTTCATACAGAATGGATGAGTGGAAAAAGTATATTTGAGTAGGAATTCTAAAGCAGGAGTTGGAACTCCATAGACAAAAAGGAGCAAGAAGGGAATTTTAAGCATAAAGAACAGCAAAGGCATCAATGTGAGGAAGCGTGGCTATTTGTAAATCAGAATAATCCAATTTAATTGATGCAAAGAATATACTAATTTAGACCACTCACTGAAAGAAATATACTAAAGCTTAAGTATTTTGACTACATAACAAAAAGAAAATACTCACTGGAAAAGACCCTGATCTTGTGAAATATGGAAAGCAAGTGGAGAAGGGGACAGTAAAAGATGAGATGGATAGATAGGATCATGGAAGTAACAAATATGAGCTTGAATATGGTTCAGGAGATAGTATAAAAATGATGTAAACTGTGTCCCCTTTAATCTTTGGGGGGGCCCCCGATGTAAATTGTGTCCCTTTAATCTGTGGGGGCAAGGATTGGAAAGGCCCTGATGTAAACTGTGGGGGAAGGGTGGTCTTGAGTCTCAAACTCTGGGAGGGACACACTCTATAAGGGAAACTCCCAGAGAAGTAATCTCATTTAATTGGAAATCTTAGCCTGGGACATAATCACCGCCTTCAGTTGAATCGAAAAATTATTCCTTAATCTCCACAGCCTCTAACCTTAGAAGGCTAATAAAGACAACTCTGAACCCCAAATCTTGCTAATGCCCTTCTGGATTTAGCCCGCTGGGTCTTTCTCGGTGTAAACCTTTGTAGAAGTCCTAACAGGATTTTCCCCACTGATGAAGATTTTTTTTAGTGTAAACCCATCTTTGCAATAGTCCTAACAGGACCTTGCCTGCTAAAGAAGCTGGCTTCTTAGAGTACTGTTTTCTTATGGTACATAAACCCACTCTTTGCCACAAACCTCATGCCTGTATTTATTGGGATTTGCGACTTCTTTCACAAAACCTGTCACCAGTCAAGGGGGATCCCATTGCTGTTAGGGGATCTCTCAACTCTCAATTCTCACACCTCAACAGAAGAGACTGATGTGCTATGGTCTAAGGGGTCATGAAGAGTCAGACATAACTGAATGAAAAAAGAGTATATAAAGCAAAATAATATAAAGACTGGTAGAGTGTATTAGTACCAGAATAAAATTAATATCAAGCAAAGGAATTCCAAAATAATCATCACCCAATTTAAAGCCCCTAAAAGGTTTCTAAGAAAAGACATGATCAAATCTATGCATAAGTAAGATTAGTGCAGAAGTCCAGTGAAATGAGCAGGACTAGGAGATCATTATATACTTCAACAACAATACTATATGATGACCAGTTCTGATGGACCTGGCCATCCTCAGCAACGAGATCAACCAAATCATTTCCAATGGAGTAGTAATGAACTGAACCAGCTACGCCCAGAGAAAGAACTCTGGGTGATGACTAAAAACTATTACATTGAATTCCCAATCCCTATATTTATGCCCACCTGCATTTTTGATTTCCTTCACAAGCTAATTGTACAATATTTCAGAGTCTGATTCTTTTTGTACAGCAAAATAACGTTTTGGTCATGTATACTTATTGTGTATCTAATTTATATTTTAATGTATTTAACATCTACTGGCCATCCTGCCATCTGGGGGAGGGGGTGGGGGAGTAAGAGGTGAAAAATTGGAACAAGAGGTTTGGCAATTGTTAATGCTGTAAAGTTACCCATACATATAACCTATAAATAAAAGGTTATTAAATAAATAAATTAAAAAAAAAAAAAAAAAAACAACAAATTGACCACTGGGAGAAAAAAAAAAAAAAAAAAGAGTTCTCTCAGTGGAAATTCCCTCTACCAGTGAAATCACATATCTAAGTTCATCTCATCACATTGTTATAGTCAAAATTACTTTACTCTAATTTCCAAATTTTTGTATCAATAGGTCAGGTCAAAGTTGTTTTAGTTGCAATGAGCATATTTTCTTATTTACCTCACATATGTACATGTGTATATATACATATATATTCTTAGTTTCATTCTTTTTTCTTAGCTTTGTATCAATTTTTATATGGTACAATGTTAGTCTGATTTCTTACTTAGTAAAATGGAACTTGGCATGCTTAACACTATGGTTTTGTGAAAATAAATATGGCTTGAGATACCAAAAAGAAAAAAAGATTAGTGCAGAAGTATACAAAGGATACATATATATATATATATATATATATATAAATAATTTAGAGGAGATTGAGGATAGAGGCTGGAAAATTTGTTAGGTTTTCATAATAGTCTGACAAATGTTAATAAGCACCTACTCTAAGATATTTTCAGTAGGAATAGAGAGAAAGGAACAAAATACTATGGATACAGACTTGATAGACCTTTGGAACTGAAAAGCCATATTTACTAATTTTATCTCTCACCTCATGCTCATTCCTCTGTCCCTAATGACTTTCTGGACTTCAAAATCATGGTTTTACTCTTCTGTTTTATCCAGGAATTTCCTTCAGCATCTGGGTCCTCCTTGCCCTGGAACATGCTATCATTCCTGAGAATTTCCTACTTTCCTTTTCCTGTCTTATTCCTGACTTTCTAGGCTTCAAAATAATGTGCTAGAAATCTTTATTATCCTTGTCCCCCATTTCTGCTCCCTTTTCTGTTAACTGATAAATAGAAGCAATTATCATTTTATAAAAAACTAGTTATTTCTAAATATGAAAATATAAGGGACCCATTTTTCCATGATCAAATTTGATATTTACTCTTACCTCATCTAAATTAGCACAGTTAATTTTGTGATAATACACTAAAATAAAACTTTGTGATAAAAATTGCTGGGAAAATTGGAAACTAATATGGCAGAAACTAGGCATTGATCCATACTTAACGCCGTACACCAAGATAAGGTCAAAATGGGTTCATGACCTAGGCATAAAGAATGAAATTATTAATAAATTAGAGGAACACAGGATAGTTTACCTCTCAGACCTGTGGAAGGGGAAGGTCTTTATGACCAAAGCAGAACTAGAGATCATTACTGATCACAAAATAGAAAATTTCGATTATACCAAACTGAAAAGTTTTTGTACAAACAAAACTAATGCAGACAAGATTAGAAGGGAAGCAATAAACTGGGAAAATATTTTTACAGTCAAAGGTTCTGATAAAGGCCTCATTTCCAAAATATATAGAGAATTAACTCTAATTTATAAAAAATCAAGCCATTCTCCAATTGAAAAATGGTCAAAGGATATGAACAGACAATTCTCAGATGAAGAAATTGAAACTATTTCTAGTCATATGAAAAGATGCTCCAAGTCATTATTAATCAGAGAAATGCAAATTAAGACAACTCTAAGATACCACTACACACCTGTCAGATTGGCTAAGATGACAGGAAAAAATAATGATGATTGTTGGAGGGGATGCGGGAAAACTGGGACATTGATGCATTGTTGGTGGAGTTGTGAACGAATCCAACCATTTTGGAGAGTAGTCTAGAACTATGCTCAAAAAGTTATCAAACTGTGCATACCCTTTGATCCAGCAGTGTTACTACTGGGATTATATCCCAAAGAGATTATAAAGAAGGGAAAGGGACCTGTATGTGCACGAATGTTTGTGGCAGCCCTTTTGTAGTGGTAAAAACTGAAACTGAATGGATGTCCATCAGTTGGAGAATGGCTGAATAAACTGTGGTATATGAATATTATGGAATATTACTGTTCTGTAAGAAATGACCAACAGGATGATTTCAGAAAGGCCTGAGAGACTTATACTAACTGATGCTGAGTGAAATGAGCAGGACCAGGAGATCATTATACTAACTAACAATACTATATGATGACCAGTTCTGATGGACCAGGCCATCCTCAGCAACGAGATCAACCAAATCATTTCTTTTTTTTTTTTTTTTTTTTCAGAAAGAACAAACATTTATTAAGTGCCTACCAGGCACTGAGTTAAATGCTTTACAGATTAGTATCTCTCTTTTTTTTTTTTTTTTTTTTTTTTTATTTAATAGCCTTTTATTTACAGGATATACATGGTACTTTAAGCATTAAAATTGCCAACCTTTGTTCCAATTTTTCACCTCTTACCCCCCTCACCCCTCCCTAGATGGCAGGATGACCAGTAGATGTTAAATATATTAAAATATAACTTAGATACACAATAAGTATACATGACCAAAACATTATTTTGCTGTACAAAAAGAATCAGACTCTGAATTGTTGTACAATTAGCTTGTGAAGGAAATCAAAAATGCAGGTGTGCATAAATATAGGGATTGGGAATTCAATGTAATGGTTTTTAGTCATCTCCCAGAGTTCTTTTTCTGGGTATAGCTAGTTCAGTTCATTACTGCTCCATTACAGCAAAATAATGTTTTGGTCATGTATACTTATTGTGTATCTAATTTATATTTTAATATATTTAACATCTACTGGTCATCCTGCCATCTAGGGGAGGGGGTGGGGGGGTAAGAGGTGAAAAATTGGAACAAGAGTTTTGGCAATTGTTAATGCTGTAAAGTTACCCATGTATATATCCTGTAAATAAAAGGCTAATAAAAAAATTAAAAAAAAAAAAAAAAAAAAGAACTTTTGACTGGGAAAAAAAATAAAATAAAATAAAACTTTGTATCTAATAATCTTTATTATGTTTTGACTACTGGTGAATGATAAATTTTCTGGTTTATCTGAGTGATACACAAATTTTGTTTCAGTTCATAATATATCTGTGTAACTTGGACTGGCAAAGAATTGGAAATTGAGAGTATGGCCAACAATTGGGGAACAGCTGAATGGACTGTGATGTATGACAGTGACAGAATAACTATCATGACATAAATGATCAGAAGGATGGTTTTAGAAAAACATAGGAAGATTGGGGCAGCTAGGTGGCACAGTAGATAAGAGTACCAGCCCCTGAAGACAGGAAGACTTGAGTTCAAATCTAGCCTCAGACAACTTAACACTTTCTAAGGGTGTGACCTTGGGCAAGTCATTTAATCCCAATTGCCTCAGCCAAAAAAAAAAAAAAAAAAGGAACATTTATACAAATTCATGAAAAGTGAAGTGAAAAGAGCCAGTAGACTTTTACAAACTAACAGACAGGATAATCACAGTAAAAGACTTAGCTACCCTGGGTCAATACAGTGACACAATTCCAAAGGATCCATGATGAAAAATGCTATTCTTTCAAAAAGTGAAACTGAGAAACAGACTCTGCAGAATGAAGCTTTTGGGGAATTAGTTTTCTTTTGCAACATGATTAATATGGAAATGTTTTACATGGTCTCTCAGGTACATCAAAATCAAATTACTTGCCTCCTCAAGGAGCAGGGAGGAGCAAGAAGGAAGGAGAGAATATGAAACTCAAAAGTGTTTAAAAATGATTGTTAATTTTTTTTTTATATTGGGAGTTATTTAACAAAAAATTTTGTAAAATTAGACATGATAATAAACTCAATTAGTGGATTTTTTAAATGAATTAATTAGTACCATGAATGAACTTATTTTCAGAAACTATGCACCAAAAATTAAATTCACCTATCACATTAATAACATTATCATTTTGATAAAGAATAAGTACTAAAGTTGTAAAACATTTTTATCATAAAATACTAGTTGGTGGTTTTTTAAAGCAAATATTCCTGTGGGTATAGAATCCCAAAGCTCTATAAATCCTTTAATTAAATCTTCAATATTCCACTCGTCACACAAATTATCTGCCTAATTTCCCAATATGTGGGACATAACAGTGGCTTCATTTTTTTGTTGTTGATACAATGGAACATGCTATCTTTTGAATAATAATTTTGGGGTGGGAGTCTATTAGTTAAAGAGCAGTATCAAAGAATATCAAATGTTTTGCATCTTCAGATACTGCCACATTGCTTTACAAAAAGACTAAAAAAAAACAAAAACAAAATGAGAAATATAAAGAATATAAAGAAATAAAGCAAAAGTTCACTTTGAAATGAAGCGGGGGAAAAAACATACATCTATTACCATTATCTAAAATGATAACAACAAAATTAGAAAAGTATACTTTTTGACATTTAAAGTGATTAAAAATACACAGACATCTGTTACTAATAGGAGGGCTGTGACATAACATGGAAAACTATTTTTCGTATTAATTAAGACTTGAATTCTTTGACACTGCTTTCTGGTCATCTAAAACTGAAGTAGACTGTACTACTTCCCAAGCCATGGAGTAAACTGCCTTTTGTTAAGTTATACAATGTTTCATTCCATTGCAATCCAAAGCCAAATGAGTAGGCAGCTTAACAGCAATGCAAGCATCAATATAGGCAACAGCAGAATAAAGTGGACCATAGATCTCTGCTGATAATCCTCTTCCACACTGCTTCCAGGACAGCAACTAGTCAATCCTATAATTCTCCTCTGTCCCAGTGAAGCAGGTTGTGGTCCCTTTAAGAAACTGTATTTCTTATTATCTGTGATACCTTTCAGAATCTCAACCATTCTTGGGGAAAGCATATCCTCCCTAGATAAGTTATCTTTCCAGGATGCCAGAGCCTTTGATTCAATTAGAAATTCTGGTCAAAAAGCACCCCCCTTTGAAGTGTTGTTAATTAACTAATATTTCGGGAATGAGTGAATTCTTTCACTCCTAAAACCTGTGGCCGATTTAAAGGGTATTCTTAACAACTCTCTTATAGCCACTAATCTAGACCACTCAAACAGCATCACCAGGATGAGGAGTTAGAACAATGAAATGAACTCTTGAAAAATATGTCGTCATACCAGACTACTAGAGTTGAGTATATAACTTCTTAGTGATGAATCTACCACTCTAGGAATATAGAAAAGGTCTCTTCAATCCAGTAGCTTCTTGGATCCTGCCTATAAGAAGACTTAATAGAAGAGAATAGGCTGCTTGCTTATTCACCCTTCCAGTTGATCCTCTAAAATACTTCCCTGCCTCTCCCCCAACTCCACCTCTTAGAGTTGACATGACTTCAAAATCTCAGAACACACAGGGGAACCAAGAAAAGACTCAAGGTTACTTTGATTGGCAAGTCTTCTTTCCAAAAATTTTTAAACAAATTTTTCCAAGGAAGGAGTTGACCCAAAAGGAATTATTTTGAGAGACCTTGCTTTCTAAGTACTGATCCATAAAATGAGGATGATTGTGCCAAAAATCATCCCATGTATTGTGGTCCTGATATTGCTGGTCTTGCTCTTGTACTCTGTCAATTTAACATCAGAGGATGAACTGATCCACTTTGAACTGCTTTCTGCCCACAACAAAAATTACTGAGATCTGGGAATGCTTCTGAAGGATAATTTGCCAATATTTGGCATCTTGAAGGTTCATTGAGTTTTTCAAGAACTATTCTTTTTTGGGGAGAAGGAGGGTTTACCTCTTCCTCCTAACAATCTGCTTTAAGAATCTCCAGACTAGGGCTGCCAAATATTTGTGATTTACGACTCTAAAGCCATGTAAGTTGTAGAAGCAATTCAAAGATCTTTAGGCTATTATAAAGGATGGGATGAGGTGGGAATAATATCTACTATTAAGAAAATGAGTGTATGATTCTTTTAGGCTAGTTTTTCCTAAAAAGTTTAAGCAAACATCCTTGACAGCTCAAGATCATTAAGGCTTGAACTTTTTTGTAGTTTCCTGGTAGAGTGCCCAAAACATATAAATTCAGCACACAAATAATGAATAGGCTTTATTACCATGTGGTACCATGTACTCTTGCTGGCATAATATCCTAGCAAGGAAGTAAATGGAGAGGCCAACTAAGCCAACACTATATTCTGTAGTGAACACTCTTTATATGCTATTGCTCAGTAAACTTCCTTTTATTAGACGACATATTGTTTACAAATGTCTGAATTCATTCTAATCCTGAACCTAACCCAACAGACCGGTCTGAACTAGTCTTGGTCCAGAACAGAAGCAAAAAGAATTCTTTTTATTTTACTAAAGTTAATATGTGCATTTTTACACTATAATAATAGAGTTTATAGTTTTGTGTATAATTGTTTTTAAATTCTTCTTTTTGTATGATTGCTTGCCTTTAGGAATAACTACTAAATCTTAAAAAGACATTTTTCAAAGAGTCTATTGCAACAGACCTAATATAAGTTAATTAACCTGAAAACTCACATGAATTGAAACTGAATGAAGTGAGCAGAACCAGAACAACATTGTACAAATTAACAGCAACATTGTGCATTTGATTAACTTTGATAGACTTTGCTCTTTCTCAGCAATACAATGACATAATATATATAATAAAATATGTGTAATATATAATATGTATAAGAAGACAATTCCAAAAGACTCATGATTGAAAATACTAATTACATCCAGAGAAAGACCTATAGAGTCTGAATGCAAATCTAAGCATACTAATTTCACTTTTTTTGTTTTTTGTTTTCTTTTGTCTCTTTTGATTTCATTCTTTCATGACGTAACTAATGTGGAAATATGACTGTATATGTATAATCTATGTCAGATTAACTGTCCTCTTCAGAGCAAGGGGAAAAATGGAAATCAAAATATAAAAGTAAATGTTGAAAATGAATGAATAAATTTTTAAAAAGAAAGGAAAAAATATATGAACAATTACAAAACATTTCATACAAAAAATATTAATTGTTTAAGGGTAGGCTGAACCAAAATAATAAAAATGACAAGTCTACCAAAATTAATCTATTTCTTCAGTGTCATAGCAATCAAGCTACCCAAAAAATGTTTTAAAGAGCTAGAAAAATAATAAACTTATCTGGAAGAACAAAAGATCAAGAATATCAAAGAATTCAATGGGAAAAAAATGTCAAGGAAGTTGCCCTAGCCAAGCCTTACCAGACATCAGAATGTATTATAAAGTGGTAATCTTCAAAACAATCTTTTTAACTAAGAAACAGGGTGGTGGATCAGTGGAATAGATTAGGTATATGACATATAATAGTAAATGACCACAGTAATTTAGTGTTTGAGAAATGCAAGGATCTAAATTGCTGAGACAAGAACTTAACTATTTGACAAAACTGTTGATAAAACTGGAAAATAGGTATAAACTGGCAAAAACTAGGTATAGACCAACATCCCAGATGCTATACCAATGTAAGGTTAAAATTAGTACATGATTTAAACAAAAAGATAGCTATCATAAAGCAAATTAGCAGAATAAGGAATAGTATATCTGTCAGATCTACAGAAAAAACTTTGGCTCTAAATAACAATTGATTAGCAGGGTGCTTCTTAAACTGTTTCTATTCACAAACCCTTTTTCACCTGAGAAAATTTTATGTGACTCTGGGTATATAGATACATAAAATAAGTATATACAAATCAAACATTTAGTGATAACTACTGATTACTGACCATATCGATAACTATCAGCAACACCTATAGTCAAAGATCCCATTCTAAGGTCACTAACTACAGTTTAAGGACCTGGGGGCTATAATGAGAAATGGAAGTTAAAAGAACGCTGAGATGAAAACTCATACCTACCAGATATGGCTAAGTGACAGAAAAAGAAAATGACAAATGTTACAAAAGATGTGGGAAAACTGGGAAACTAATGCACTACACAAAGCAGAGTTGTGAAGTGATCCAACCATTCTATAGAGCAATGGAATTATTCTCAAAGGGTTATAAAACTGTTCATATCTTTTGATTCCGCAATACTACTACTAAGTCTATATCTCAAAAACATCCCAAAAAAGGTCCCACATATACAAAAACATTTAGAACAGTTCTTTTTATGGTAGAAAATTGGAAATCGAATGGATGTTCATCAACTGGAAGGCTGAACAAGTTATGGCATATGATTGTGATGGAATACTATTGTGCATTAAAAAATGATGAGCAGGATTACTTTCAGAAAACCTGGAAATACTCACATGAACTGCTACAAAGCAAAACAAGCACAACCAGAAAAACAATGTACACAGCAAAAGCAATATTATACAATGACCAAATGTGAATGATTATTCGCAGCAATTCAATTCCAAAGAATGATGAAAAATGTTATCCATTTCCAAAGAAAAAAATGACAGAGCCTGAATATGGATATAAGCAAATATTGTTTCTCCCCCCCCCATGGTATGTTTTTTTTTTTCTGTTTTCATTCACAACATGAGTAACATGAAAATATGGTTTGCATAACTGCAAATGTATAAACTACATAAAATTGTTTACCATCTCTGGAAGGGGGGAAGAGAAGAGAGAGAAAGAATTTGGAACTCAAAATTTTAAAAAAATTATTAAAAATTGTTTTTACATGTAACTGGAGGAAAGTATTTTTAAAAAAACAACTGTACATTCTATTTGGACCAGCAATACCATTATTAGATTTGCACTATTCACCACCACCACCCAAAAAAAAAAAATCAAATAATAAAGGACCCACTTGTACAAAAATATTTTATTTTTCTTGTTATTCAGTTGTGTCCAACTCTTCATGACCCCATTTGGGTTTTTTGTGTTTTTTTTGGGGGGAGGGGGGGCAAAAGTACCAGAATGGTTAGCCAATTCCTACCAGAATTTTACAAATGAAGAAACTGATACAACCAATAAGTGTCTGAGGTCAGATCTGAACTTAGGATAATGAGTCTTCCTGTCACCTAGTTGCCCACAGTAGCAAAGAACTAGAAACTGAGGGGATGCTCTTCAATTTGAGAATTGCTAAACAAGTAAGGGTATACAAATTTGAAGGAATACTACTGTACTGTATGAAATGATAAAAGTGGATGGTTTCAAAAAAATCTGGGAAGATTTCTAAGAACTGAGGCAAAATAAACAGGATGAGAACAATGTGTACAATAACCACAACACTAAATAATGCTGTTTAATGCATAAGCGCTTCACAATTTGGCTAATACCTACTTTTCCAATCTTATTTTCTAATTCCTTACATACTCTATAATCTAAGCATATTTGTCTATTTACAGTTCCCTGCATTAGGCACTTCCTCTACCATTTTTCATGGTTACTGGTTTACTGACTGTTTTCCATGCTTAGAATGCTCTCCTTCCTAACCTCCCAACCAGTTTCCTTTAAAAGTCTACTTGAGCATCACTTTCTTCAGGGGACTTTTCCTGGTCCTGATGTTAGAAAAATCACTCTAGCAATTGAGAGGAAGATAAAATGAAATGGGGAGAGACTTGAGACAAGGAGGCCAAATAGAAAACTATAACAACAATCTAAGTCAAGAGATGATAAAGTCCTGAATTAGGATAGTAGTGATCTGTCTGAGTAGACATAAAAGAACAAAGTTGAAATGAAGATTAAAAAAACTTCAAGAGTTGGTAACTGACTGGAAACGTGGAATAAGTAGGAAGAAAAGTCAAGGTGCATTAGAGAGAAATAGTTAACAGAGGACTTTTTTTTTTTTTAAACACTCCTAACCTACACAACTATTTTGAGTGATATTTATCCTCACACTAAGAAACTGGCAAAGAGACCTAAAAATATAGGGAAAGGGTGTTAATGCATAGCTAAGTTTAAAAAAATTTTATACAGTAACTTTAGCACACTTTCCTGAGAAACAAGATAAAACTATTTTGATAAAGGAAGTTTCCAAAATCCTTTAGCTGAAACATCTTTCCCAAGTAGAACAAAACAAACTCCCTAAAATTTCTTAGGAAGAGAAATATCTATTTACAAATAAGTTATTAATATATAAAGATAGATGATAGTACAAAATTTGGCTGGGCTAATTTTAGAAATGATACCACCATATAACCAGATATTTTTAGAATATCATATCTACTTATGACATATCTAGGTTTTAAAATAAATCTAATTTTAGTCAACTGTTTTTTAAAGACAAGTACACACTTGATGTATTATTTATCAAACCACTTGTCAAAAATCAAAACATAGCAAAAAGACTGAAAAAAAACAGCATGCTGAGAAGGAAAATAACAGAGTTTAAAGATCTATAAAGTACACAGTGTTTAGAGAAATGAAATCTAAGTGCAATCAACTTTCAACCAACCTGATCAAAGGAAGAGATTATCTACAGATAATTGAACAAGATCTAAAATAAGATCTCTAAACAAGATCATTCACTCATGGTTGCAAATCAAACAGGGATTAAGAACCAGGGATTCTGGTATGAAGAATATCTTCATAATGTCTCACAGAATTACTGACCACATACTATCACTGTTTAATGGGACTCCAGCATTAGTCATTCTAGAGAACAGAAGGGATGAGGAGTCAGAAATGAGATATTTTTTTTTCCTCTGGAAAGGAAAAAAGTTCCCTATTACAGGTTTCCAGACAGCTAATAGTCACAATTACATTAAATTTTTTTGATTTTTTTTAATAGTAATAAAGTAATAAAATATTAACAAGCATTTATTAAGTCTCAAGGGTTAGGAATTTTTTAAAGCTAATATTCTAATGGGGGAAACAACATGTGCACACAAAGCTATATATATGACACATACAATTCTATATATATATGACATACAAAATAGATACAAAGTAAAACACTAGCAGCTGAGATAAATGGGAAAATTCTCCCACAAAAGATGTTGACTGAGCAAAGCCTCCTGAAGGAAAACATGGCTGTTAAGAGAAAAGTACAAAGAAAGAGTATATTGCAGATAATGAGGACAACCAAGGCAAAAGTACAAAGAGATGGATGTCTTGTGTGAAAAACAGTAAGTAGACTAGTGGGAAAAAATGCACATAAATATGGAAATAATTTCTTAAGAATAATGGAAAGATAGAAAAAGGCTAGGTTCTTTGATTATAGAAGTCATGGGGAGCCACTAGTTTCTTGAATGGGGAAAGGAAGGAAATATGTAATGTGGTCCGATTTGCATTTTCTACATGGAAGATGAACTGAAAGGAGGAGAAATTTGAGGCAGGAAGACGATTTAAAAGATCACAGCATTAGTTCAGTTAAATGGCAATATGGTCCTGAAATATCAGGAAAGGAATGAAGAGGACATGTGGAAAGATGTCAAGATTTTGCAATCAACTGGATCAATTAGATGAATGCAAGTAAGAAGTCAGAATGACACCAAAATTATGAACTTGCAGAAATAAATGGTGGTGCTCTCTGCAGTAGCAGGAAAGCTAAGGATTTGAGAGGGAAATGTAATCAGTTCTGTATTAAGACATACAGAGATCTGAGATGCCTAAAGGACACTGAGTTCAAAATGTCCAATAGAGAATTCTGATGAAAGACAATACCTGGATATATGAGTAAATGGTGTAAACCATCTTTAAAACAAGTGAAGAATATATAAACAAGCCATTCTCCAATTAATAAATGGTCAAAGGATATGAACAGACAATTTTTAGATGAAGAAATTAAAACCATTTCTAGTCACAAGAAAAAATGCTTTAAAATCACTATTAATTAGAGAAATGCAAATTAAAACAACTCTGAGGTATCACTACACACCTCTCAAATAGGCTAAGATGACAGGAAAAGATAAGAAAAAATGTTGGAGGGGATGTGAGAAAACTGGGACACTGATACATGGTTGGTGGAACTGTGAATGGATCCAACCATTCTGGAGAGCAATTTGGAACTATGGCCAAAGAGCTATCAAACTGCATACCCTTGGATCCAGCAGTGCAGGATCTGTGCCCCAAAAAGATCGTTAAAAAGGGAAAAGAAAGGGCAGCTAGTTGGTGTGGTGGAGAGAGCACCAGCCCTGAAGTCAGAAGAACCTGAGTTCAAATCTGGCCTCAGATATTTAACACTTCCTCACTGTGTGACCCTGGGCAAGTCATTTAACCCCAATTGCCTGAGCAACAACAACAACAAGAAAAAAAAAGGAAAAGAACATTTATCATAAATGTGGAAACATGTATAGAAGAATTGCACATGTATTATTTGCTGTCTAAGGGAAGGGAGAAAATTGGGAACACAAAATTTTACAAGGGTAAATGTTGAAAACTATCTTTCCATGTATTTTGAAAATAAAAAAACTTATTTTTTTAAAAAGATTTTTAAAAAGTGAAAAATATAGAGAGAAAAGAATAGGCCTAAGGACAATGTCTTAACATATCCCCAGATGCTGAAAATTACATTAATGAAGATCCAGCAAAGGAAATTGAGAAAAGAGAAGCCAGGTAGGAAAACTAAGATGGCAATAACACAAAAATCCAGAGGAGTTAAGATATGCAGGAAGAGAATGTGGTTAATAGTGTCTAATGCCAGAGAGGTCAAAAATATAGACTAAGGAAAGATTACTGAATTTATTATCATTTAAGAGATCACTGGGTACTTGGAGAGAACAGTTTCAGTGGAGTGAGTGGTGTAAACCATATTTAAAACAAGTGAAGAATATGTAAACAAGACATTCTCCAATTAATAAATGGTCAAAGGATATGAACAGACAATTTTTTTGTTTGTTTGTTTGGTAGTGGTTGTTTTTTCCACGGAGCTTAAATGAGAAGGGGAAAAGAGATATAAGGTAATAGTCTTCAGGGACAGTCAGATACATTAAGGGATTTTAATAGAAGAGTCTTGAATGTTATGTAGGCATCTAAGAAGGAACCCTTAGAAAAGACTAAAGATTATAGGGAAGTGAGTATAGAGGGAAGTTGAGACAGATAATTCATTGGATAAAAGAAAATGGAATGATCAAAGGTAAATGTATTAGCTTTGACCAAGAAACCTCCTTATTTCAAACTAAAATAAAGTAAATCACAGGCATGAGAGATAAAGAGAATGAAAAAAGAGGTAACTTTGTGGCCTCAATGTTAAGGATGAAGTATGAGAAAAGGTCCTCCCACTTAGAGAATGGGGGTAGAGCTGGTATGTAAGATATGAAATATTCATTGTGGTGAGTGGGACAGATAATCAATTAGAGAGCAGTAGCCTTGCTGCTTGCTGAGATAACATAAGATAAATCTGTAATGGATCCAGTCACCATAATTGTGGCATCTTCAAAGTCGGTTTACCAATACATGAATAAAAACAAAGGATGCAGTTATGAAGGGACTAAGTTTGACAGAATGTGACATGCACCAGGAAAAAGAAGCAAGGCATTAAAAAAGATAATATAGTGTCTCAACGAACTAGTTCACCAACGAGTACAGAATTAAGAAGTGAAGGTAGTATGGCAGCAGAAGTGATGAACTGGCATAAGGAATGGAGAAATTAGATTAGATGTAGTGAGGATGACAAAATATTTTTTATCAGAAAAAGGGATTTAATATGGGAATGGAATTCTTGTGGAGTGTGTCAATCAAAGTTATCCCTGTGGATATTTAAGGCAGAGTGGAGCAATAAGTTATAAGAGCTGAATAAACTGAAAAACATTCTAGAATGTTAGGAAATTTGAAGGAATATATAAACAAAACTCAATAACTGAATAAAAAAAAAAATCAGAACTGATGCTAAGTGAAGTGAGAAGAGAAGATTGTACACAGTAACAAGATTATGTGATGATTAACTATGATGGACTTGACACTTCCACAACAAGGTGATTAAAGGTAATGCCAATAGACTTATAATGGAGAGAGCCATCTGCATCCAGAAAGAGGACTCTGTAGACTGAATATGGATCAAAGCATGGTATATTCACTTTTAGTTATTGTTTACTTTTTTTTTTTCATTTTGATCTGCTTTTTCTTGCAGAGAATAACAAATATGGAAATATATTTAGAAAAATTGCACATATATATGTATATGTGTGTATATACATATGTGCTAAAGCTAACTGCTTTGAATGAACTTTAACAAGATCATGTTCACTTTAAAACAGATTTTCCAAAGAAAGCAAAACCAAGAGAATATACACAATGACAATAATATAAAAGGAAAATACTAAAAGTCATTCAAAATGTAAGTTTAACAATAAATCTTGATTCAAGCAATTGACCTATAAATAGGTGCCAGGCACTCTGCTAAACACTGGGTAATACAAAGAAGGGCACAAAATAATTCTTGTTCTCAAGGACAAGTTGAATGGAGGATATAGCATTTAAACAACTATGTACAAATAAGCTATAAGAAGAATAAAGTGGAAATATTTAATATAGAGAAAGTCCTAGAATTAAGGAGAACAAAAGAAAGGCTTATTGTGGAAAGTAGGATTTTAGCTGGAATGTAAAGGAAGACAAAAAAACATCATGAGGCAGAGATGAGCAGAGAGAGATCCTGGCATGGAGGGGAACAACCAGAAAAAATGCCCAAAGATATGAAATATCTTTTTCGTTGGTTTAAAGATTACCTGATGAGATGGGATAAAAAGATGGAAACGTAGGAAGAAGTTAGGAGTTAGATTGTGAAGGACAAAAAGACAAGAGGATTTTATATTTCTATATAGAGGCAATTAGAAGCCATTGGAGTTAACTGAGTGACGAAGTGACTGATATAGTTAGACCTTTAGGAAGTTCAGATTCTAGAAAAAACGAGGAACTATTTCCCACTTTAGAGAGGCAATGGATTTAAGATGGCAAATACTGCATACATTCACTACCAGGCATATCAATGCATTATATTGTTTAACTTAACCATATTCTCGGTTTCAAGGGAAACAAGATGAGGAAGTAACTATAATGCAAATAAAATTGCATCAACAAAACATTTAAAAAACAAAATGTAGGGGGAGGATTATGCGAAAATGGTGGAGGGGAGAGGAGGATCCGAAAGAGGTCAGAAATCTCCAAGCTCTCCAGAATTCCTGCACAAACTAAACAAAATTTCATCTCAGGGCAAACGCAGAACAGTGAAAAAATAAGACTTGGAACAGAATACCCACCAGCACAGAGAAGTCAGGAAGAAAGGAGGTTTAACTGCTGTGAAGCGTTAAGCACCTCCGGGCTAGCTCCAGAGAAACAAGGATGGGAGAGATCCTGGGGCTAGCTTTCAACCTCAAACTTTCATCTCCCAGAAAGTGTGAGAAGTTGGGGTCTTAGTTCACAAAGACTGAGGGAAACTTTTTCACCTGATTAGGAACATCAAAACATCAAGTCCAGGTGTGCTGCTGAGATGAGGCCTTGGGTGAGAAGGAACCAGCATGACAGGTCAGCGCAGAAGTAGAGGGGCTGGGTTAATCCTGGCTGCAAGCACTTGCAGGAAGGTGGAGTTCTTGGTTTTGGGTCCCAGGTCAGAGGAAAGAACTGAAGGAAGACCTGAAGACAGAGGCATCATTCAACCTCTCCCTCCCCTTTCCCCCCAGGACTAGAGGTGATTATACTATTAAGTTCTTATTTTATGATTCAGATCAGTTCCAATGATCTTGTGATAAAGAGAGCCATCTACACCCAGAGAGGGAGGACTGTGGGGACTAAGTGTGGTTGACCAGATAGCATTTTCACTCTTTTTTGTTGTTCACTTGCATTTTATTTTTTATCATTTTTTTCCTGCTTTTTCTATTTGATTTTTCTTGTGCAGCAAGATAATTGCATAAGTACATATGCATATATTAGATTTAGCACATATTTCTACCATGTTTAACATATATTGGGTTACTTGCCATCTAGGGGAGGGGATGGGGGAAGAGGGAATATTGGAACAAAAGGTTTTGCAAGGATTAATGTTGAAAAATTATCCATGAATGTTTTGAAAATAAGTTTTAATAAAAATAAAAAAATAAATTGAACAATGACTTAAAATTTACTCATTATGTCCCACAAGGAAAAGATACAGAAAAAGCATTGCTAAATTTTGAGATCCCTGGAGAAAAGAGAAAATTTTATAAGCAACAATAACAAAACCTAATTCAAATATGCTGGCGCCACTATAAGAATTGCACAGAATTTCCAATTTTTAGCTATCATAAAAAAGAGCTGCTATAAATATTTTGAAGCATATAGGAAGTTTCTTCTTTTTGATAGCTTCCTAGAAGCTTGAGAGCCAGCAAAAGAATCTCTGGGTGGGAGGCCAGAACCAAGATAGAGTATAATAAGATAAAATATTTCCTGAGCTCTTCCCAGCTTCCCTCAGAGTCAACATTAGATCTCAAACCTTTGAATGGATTTTGGAGTGACAGATATTCAAAGTGTAATAATTTTCTAGCTTAAGCTATCTTGGAAGGACTTCAGGAAAGATCTGTCTCAACTGGACAAGGGGGGGGGAATGCAGCCCAGCACAAGTGCAGCCTGGCAGGGAGGTGGCGCCCCGCCCCCCCTCCCCGGAATCTTGCAGTCAGCTTTTAGCAAAATACAGCAGGTTGGCTATTCTGTCTTGGTTCAGAGTATCAGCAGAACAGCTGTGAGATCTCACACACAAGTATATATGGCAAATTGTGAGTTCTCAAACCCCAGCATAACAGGCAGGACAATGGGAAAGCCTGTAGCATTACCAGCTCAGTCAGTCAATGAGAACCCTCTGTCCACCTGCTGAGGAAGCTCAGGACAATCTTCTCTGTGTTCTAGGAGCAAATCTCAATCTTAAAAAATGAGCAAAAAGGGGAAGCTAGGTGGCGCAGTGGATAGAGCACCAGCCCTGAAATGAGGAGAATCCGAGTTCAAATCTACTTAACTCATCCTAGCTGTGTGACCCTGGCCAATTGCCTCAGCCAAAAAAGAAAAAAAAGCACGAAGAGCTCTGACCATAGAGATCTAGCACAGAGATAGGGAAGATCAGAACACAAACCCAAAGAGGAAAGCAAAGGCAAAATGTCTTCAGGTGTAGCCTCAAAGAGGGATCCGAATTAGTCTCCAGTTCCAAAGGCTCAGTTGGAAGAGTTCAAAAGGATCTTAAAAGAGAGAGAAGGAAAATGGGAAAAATAAATTGGAACCATGCAGAATTATGAAAGTTTGGTGAAAAAAGCCAATAGCTTGGAAAAGGAAACACAGACTGACTGAAGAAAAACTCCTTAAAAAACAAATTTAGTGAAATGGAAAAAAGTAAATACTGAAGAAAATAACTCCTTAAAAAATAAATCTGGTAAAATTGGGGGGAGGAGGGAAATGCCACTGAACAAAACAATTCCTTTAAAAGGAAGCATAAAAATTGGCTGAAGAAAAACGCCTTTTTAAAAAATTGCCAAAATGGAACTATATATATATGTATATATAAACAACTCCTTAAAAATAAATCTGGTGAAATTAGAGGGAGGGGGGAATGCCACTGAACAAAACAATTCTTTTAAAAATGGAATTGGCAAAATGCAAAAGGAAGTAAAAAAAAAAAAAAAACTAAAGAAAATAATTCACTAAAAATTAGAATTAGACTAATGGAAGTGAATGACTCAACGAGACAATAAGAATCGGTCAAACAAAATCAAAAAAATGAAAAAATACAAGAAAATGTAAAATACCTCATTGAAAAAACAACTGACCTGGCAAGGTCTGGCAACTGACTGGCAAAGACAATCTGAAAGCCACAATGGGGGGGGGGGGGGGGATGAGGGGGGAGAAGAATAATCCTGGATAACATCTTTTCAAGAAATCATTATTCTAGTTATTATGACATTCTAGAACTAGAAGGTAAAATGGTCAAGGAAAGAATCCACTGATCACCTCCTGAAAGAGACCCCAAAATGACAACTCCAAGGAATACATAACTAAATTCCAGAATTATCAAATCAAGGAGAAAATATAAGCAGCCAGGGAAAAAAAAATTACAAATATCAAGAAGTCACCATCAGGATTACCAAAAACCTAGCAGTTTCCACATTAAAGGACCAGAAAGCCTAGAAGATGTATTTTGGAAGGCAAAGGAAGCTTGGACTACAAACAAGAATCAACTACTCAGCAAAATTGAGCATTATCTTTCAGGGGAAAAAGATGTATATTCAAGGAAATAGGAGATTTTCAATCAGTTCTGAAGAGACTAAAGTTAAACAGAATATTTGATCTCCAAAAACAAGACTTAAGAGAAGCATAAAAAGGTAAATAAACAACAACAACAACAAAAAAAAAAAAAACTCTGGTTTTAAAGGTTAAAATGTTTACATCCCTACAAAGGAAGATGATATGTGTAACTCTTGAGAATTTGTCAGAAAAGTTAGAAGAGGTATACTTAGAGGATACAGGTATAAACTGATTTTAAATTGGGGTGGAAAATGATTGTACTATTTGAGAAGAGGAAAGGGGAGGTAAAATGGGGGTAAATTATCTCACCTAAAGAGGCACAAGAGACCTATTACAATTGAGGGAAAAAGGGGGAGGAGGGATAAGCATTGTTTAAATCTTAATCTCACTGAATTTGTCTCAGAGAGGGAATAACATACATACTTAGTTTGATAGTAGGTTTGAAGTAGGAGGGGTAAGGGGAAAGGAATGGGGGAGGCAAATAGAAGGGGGAGCAGAAGTAGAAGAGGAAATAAATAAAAGATAGAGGCTGAACAAAAAGGGGAGATTGAAAGGTAGAAGAATCTCTGGGTAAAAAGAATATAATAAATTTTAATCTCTTTAAATAACTTAAAATTGCTTTCCAAAATAGTTATAACAATTTATAGGTCCACCATCAATACATTTATGTACCTATTATCCCAAAAACTTTGCAACGCTATTGCCATGAGGTTTTTTGGGTCACCTTTACCAATTTGCAGAGTACAAGGTGGAAAAAAATGCTTTTTAATGTGCCTTTCCCTCACTATTAGTGATTTGGAGTATTCTTTTGTGTGTAACAAATACAGGTTTTTTTAGGAGTACTTTACACAAAAACAAATTTACATAATGCAAATTTATGTAAAATGAGAACTGTATGTGTTAAGTGTTTATATATCTTGAATAGCAAACCCTATCAGAGAAATGTGATACAAAGAATTTCCCATTTTATTGCTTCCCTTCTTATCCTACATACATTAATTTTGTCCGTGCAGAAACTTTTGAGCTTTGTGTAATCAAAAATATCTATTTTATCTTATATTTATAATTGCCTCCATTCCTTGTTTGGTTAAGAATATATCTCTGGAACTTACATTAACTGATGCTAAGTGAAATGAGCAGAACCAGGAGATCATCATATACGTCAACAATGACACTGTATGAGGATGTATTCTGATGGAAGTGGATTTCTTCGATAAAGAGATGTAACTGTTTCAATTGATCAATGATGGACAGAAGCAGCTACACCCAAAGAAAGGACACTGGGAAATGAATGTAAACTGTTTGCATTTTTGTCTTTCTTCCCAGGTTATTTTTACCTTCTGAATCCAATTCTTCCTGTGCAACAAAAGAACTGTTCGGTTCTGCAGACATTATTGTATCTAGGATATACTGTGACATATTTAACATGTATAGGACTGCTTGCCATCTGGGGAAGGGGGTAGAGGGAAGGAGGAGAAAAGTCGGAACAGAAATGAGTGCAAGGGATAATGTTAAAAATTACCCAGGCATGGGTTCTGTCAATAAAAAGTTATAATTATGAAAAAAAAAAAAAAAAAGATATCTCTCACCTGCAGCTGAAAGGCCTATTTTTCTCTTCTAATTTTTTACAAGATGTATCCATTTAAAATGCAAAGGAATAGAGTAGTAATGAATTAAATCAGCTACACCCAGTGAAAGAACTCTGGGAGATGACTATGAACCACTACATAGAATTCCCAATCCCTCTATTTTTGTCCACCTGCATTTTTGATTTCCTTCACAGGCTAACTGTACAATATTTCAAAGTCCACTTCTTTTTGTGCAGCAAAATAACTATTTGGACATGTATACATATGTTGTATTTAATTTATACTTTAACATATTTAACATGTATTGGTCAACCTGCCATCTGAAGGAAGGGGTGGAGGGAAGAAGGGGAAAAGTTGGAATAAAAGGTTTTGCAATTGTCAATACTGAAAAATTACCCATGCATATATCTTGTAAATAAAAAGCTATAATAAAATAATTAATTAATTAAATGTATCTGGGAATACAGTACAAGGTGTTTTCTGCCTCACTGTTTTCCAGTTTTCCCAGCAATTTTTTCATTATAGGGAGACCTCTCCTAACTAATTTATGTTTTCCAATTTATTAAATACTACTTTAATTCAGTCTCACTATTTCTAATTTTCCTTTGTCAAGTCTTCTTGAACTTCTTTACTTTTTAAACACTAAGTAGTTTTGATGACTACTACTTTATAGTAATAGTATAAGAGAACTGGAGTATCATTCTCCCTTCATCCCTACTTCTTTGAAAATAATTTTTAGAATCTACAATTTGCTGAAATTATGTCAATTTATCTTTCCAAATCCTAGCAGCAGCAATTAAAGAATAGTTATAGCTTCTCTTCATCTAGTTTTATTCCTTTATTTCTTTGATTTTTTTCCTTCTTGTCTTACTGTCATTGTTAGTATTTCCAGAATTATATCAAATAATAGTGAGGAGAGTGGGTATCCATATATTACATATAAACATATACAGTTTTTCCTTCCATATCATAGGGGATATATAAATATATATAATTTTCCTTTCCGTATCATAGGGGACATAAGGACATAGCACTCCCACAATCTGGAAAATCTGCATAAAAGTTTTTTACCCTACCTTTATACCAGAGAAGTCTGTAATTAAAAGATAAAATAAGTTGATATATAAATAATATATAGACATATATTTTTTAATGGATTTTTGAGTTCTAAACTTTTTCTGCTGGCTTTCACATGTTATCTGTGGCTTCCACAAAATTCCCATTTACTTTTTTTATGCTGACCTATGATATATCAAAATTAGATAGAAAGGACAACTATATGCATATTACATATGTATATGTATGTATGTGTAGAGGGGAAAAGGGGAAAAAAAGAGAGGGCCAGAGAGCAGACCCTCGGTACCTGTATTTTATAGAATTTTTAGCATAAATAAGTACTATATTTTTCTATATCTATTGAGATAACCCATGTAGTTTAGGAGATTTTAATTTTTAAAAATTATATTGCTCTTTTTTCTAATGCTGAAATATCCTTGCATTCATAATATAAATTCATCTAGCTCAATGAATGATTTCTTGGATAAATCTCTTTAGTTGGATAGAATTTGTTTTAAAATTTTTAACTGACATTCTAGTTTTTCCTTCTGTGTTTTATCATTTGCTGATTTAGGCATTAGAACTATATTTGTCTCATAAGGAGATTCTGATAGGGTGCTAATTTTTTTTTTCAAGTTAGAATTCTCTGGTCTATCAATCAGTACCAGGTTTTGGTAATTCCTTTTTCCTCTTCTGAAATTGGACTTTATAAGATTTCTATCTGGTCTTTTCCATGATTGTGGATATTTTACATTTTTAAGAATATTTTTTCTTGGCATATAACTATAACAGGTTCTGATTATTTTTTTCTTCTAGTTTTGTGATTTCATCTTGTCCATTTGCTATTTTACTCTTAATTTTCTGCCTTCTTTTTAATAATATTAAAGATTATTTATTAATTAAACATAATTAATTAATAAATATAAATCTTTTAAGCCTTCATTTCTTCAGCAATTTGTTCAGTTTTATATTTTCCCTTTTGTTCATCTTATCAAAAATTTATTAATTAATTATTAGTCTTTTCAAAGAATCAGCATTTAGTCTTATTTATCATGTCTCCAAAGATTTTTTTTTTTTGGTTTCTAGTTTAATCTATTTCTCCATCTAATTCATTTCCCACTGCAATGTTCTCCTAAAACTTTATCAAGATCTTCAGAAAATCATCATCCTATAAGATCACATCAACTTCAAAATTCATACCTTTTCAACAGCCCCTGCAACTGAGGCCCCTTCCTCCACAAGTAGAAAGCATGGTGGGTTAAACAGTCAAGAGCTCTTCCCAGAATTTTTCTTTTTAGGAAAGTGCCAGGAGTAGCCATCTCATCACCTTACTGAAGAACTTGATCAAATCCCCTTTACTGGGAACCCCGCCCCTTTCAATTTCTTTTTTTAAGGTATTGTCTTCCTATTAAGAGTATAAATTCCTTGAGTGCATTTTTTCTATTTCCAGAATTTAGCAACTGACTGGCACTTGACAAATGATGATTATAGACTAATTTAAATAGCTATTTTTGTTTGCACTTTTAAAGTTTACCTATCAACTATTTTTTAAACTCCATATTTATTCAGTTTATTAATTCTCCTTATGTTTGCAGACAGTTCCAGAGAACTGTCTTAGCTGCCTTCCAGAAATTTTGTCACCTTATTCTATCATCATTTTCTTTTCACATAATCATCAATTTCCTATGATTTGTTCTTTGACCCACTCATTATTTCCAATGGTAAGCTGCCGTTTGGATCCATGTCTTTTGTTTGTATAGATGAACCAATAACTTACTGCACTATGGTCTGTAAACAATGTATTTAGTATTTCTGACTTTTTAGATTTGTTTGCAATTATCTCTGTGCTATCTAATACATAGTCAAGTTTTGTAAAAGTTCCATCTAGTGCTGAGAAATCCATATATTCTTTTGCAATCTCATTTAGGAGATCTCATAAATCTTTTAAGCCCTCATTTCTTCAGCAATTTGTTCAGTTTTATATTTTCCCTTTTGTTCATCTTATCAAAAAGGGACACTGAAATTCCCTTTTACTTCTAAGTTATCGTCTCTGTATTCTTTGTAGCTGTTAAGGCATCAACTACAAATTTCGATGCTGACATCTGGAACTTAAAAGTTTAATAACGGTATTGGGTTTTTATATATCTTTCAGCATAATGCTGCTTCCTTGTTTTGAATGTTTGTTTTTTGCTTTGCAACATCTATAGTAAATCTTTTCCAAGGTCTTCAGTTTTATTCTGTGTATGTCTGGCTATTAAATATGTTTCTTTTAAGCAATGGAGTGTAAGGTTTTATTTTCTTATTAAATCTGTTACTCTTGTGGGCAGCTAGATAGATGGTACAGTGGATAGAATACCAGCCCTGAAGTCAAGAAGACCAGAGTTCGAATCTGACCTCAAACACTTAACACTTCCAAGCTGTGTGGCCCCTGGCAAGTCACTTAACCCCAATTGCCTCAGGGGGGAAAAAAATCTGTTCCGCTTTAATTTTATTGGGGTGTTTAATCCATTCACATTTTAAGATATGAGAATTGGGTTTACATTTTCTTTAATTTGTCTCAAATAAAATTTGTTTGATAAATTGTGATTCCCCCCTCCTTTCTATTGTAAGCATAATGTCTCTTCAGTTACTTTACCTTAATCATTTTTATGGTGGTCATACTTCTACCTGCTCTCTTCTGTAAGTCCTAGACTCTTCCCTTTCCATTTTTTACTCCCTTTCTCCTTTGAATTTTTTGATTACTAATTCATTTTTTTCCTGTTTTATGTATTTAATTCTTCCCCTCTCCCACCTTATTTAGTCAAGCAGAATACATAGTCCTGTCTTCAACTTCTATTCAATAGTTCTTTAAATTTCATTTTCTACAGTCTTTTCCAGAGAAAATTTCTCTCCCTCACTCTCTTTACTATTATCTTCCATTTATGTCTAACACTATACCTTAATTCTCTGGTTTTTGGCTCCTAGACTTATCCAGTCCCTATTTTTAGCATTCCCGGTAGAATCAAAACTCATTCTGGGTTTCTGCCACTGCCCTACAAAATTTTCCCCTGGTGTCCCTATTTTATTGTGTTATCACTCCAAGAAAAATATCAATTCCTGCAAACAATTCTGACCCATGGAAGAACTTTCCCCACATATCCCCAATTATCTACCACTGACCTCTCCCTTAAGTCAATCTTCTTTCCCCCTTTGCCTCAAAAATCTCTTCCTCATTATCAAAGCCCTTCTATTGCCACAGCTCCTTCTAGAGATTCTTGCTATCTGCCCCACTGAGGTGGGATGAGTAATCTTTACCTGCAACACCCAGCACAAATGATCCATTTCTTTTTACAAAACATCCCATTCAACAGTGGCATCCCTCCCACCACCAAAACAAGTCATCCTCTTATGACTTCAATCTATCTTTCCCTTACCCCTCCTCTTCATTAACTTTCTGAAGGCCCTCCACCTTCTTAAAAGACCAGTGTTACCTTCCCCTTAGTGCTTACCCTTCCATGTCATATCCCATATTCCCTTCTATCCTCCTCCTCCTTCTTCCCCTCCTCCCTTTCATGCACCCTCCCATTTTGTAATTGAGTCCCATCAAAAGCACTGATTTTCACATGTAGGTGCTCTCCGAGAGTCTATCCATAAAGCCCCAAACTCACCTCTCCACCATCATCTCTACCTGTCTTCCACCTTCACTTCTGTCTCCTTGTGTATATTTAGAAAGTTTCTTAATAATGGTCTCACTGTTATCTCTGTTGCTGCTGCTGTCCTTGGTTGCTGCATTCGTTCATACCTTCTGCATTTCTGCTGTCTGGGGTATTCAAAAATTTAAATAAAAAAAAAAAAAAAACCTCTTGCAAATCCAGAATGTTTTAACTCTTCTATTACTGATCTGTGTTTTTTTTTTTTCCTTTTATATTTAAGTTCAGATTATAAGGTGTAAGTCACCTTGGGCTACATCTCGAACTCCATTGTCTTTTAGAATATATCGCTCCATTCTGTCCTATGTTTTCTGATGGGAGCAATAATGTATTACTGAAATGAAGGTATTACTGATATTTGAAGGCATTGCTCCTAGTCATTTGCAGAATTTGTTGTTTCTTAATAGACTTGTTAAATTTAATCATTATGTGTCTTGGAATTTGAAACCTTAGGTTTTTTCTTCCTGGAGACAATCTATGGATACTTTCAATTGATAATTTTTCTTTGCTTAGTTAGGTGTTCTGAGCAGTTTTCTCCTATTTTATATCACGATGTTCACTTCTGATTTGTGGTGTTCATTGGGAGACCTACAATCCTTAAATTGTCTCTACAAATTCCATTTTTAAAAATCAATATATTTGCTGATATGGAAAGCATGTTTTCTTTTGTTGTTATTACTTTTTTTTCTTCTCTTCTTCCAGACTGTCCTTCACTTCTTTGTATTTGCATTCCTATAAGCTGTTCTTTCTTTTGTTTCTTTGGTAAAGAATTGCCATCACAGATTCAAAATTTTCTATTCTGCTAAATATTTCTGCTGTACAGGTCATAAATTCTGCTCTCACATCTCTCATTTCTCTTTTAAACCATCCAGGAATACCATGTTGTAAAGTTCCATACTATCTTCAAAATCCAAGGGTCCTCTATCTAATGAGGTGTTTAATAATTTTTCTTTGCAGTTTTTATTCATAAATAACTTAACTTGTTTACTACATCAGTTTTCTTCTATCATTAATCTCTTCCCTCTTGGCTTGTCTGCTTATGTTCAAAGTTTGTGAGTCTTATTCCTGAGATTTTTTTGAAATCTCATCCTTTCCCTGTATTTTCCCCCTACTGATGACTTTCTGGCTCCCTAACTATCAGTAGGGTGATTTCCCTGTGGGCTGGATCTCAAAGCATCTTGGCTCCCTTCCAAAGTTGGCAATTCATAGTTAAATAGCTTAGGTCCTCAGTTCCAAGTAGCTTGGAGGAGAGGGAAAGAACAAAACAGGCTCCAAATGAGTGCTACTCTCTTCCCCTCTAGTGGACTATCACACAGTCCCCCATATATGTATACAGTCCTGTTCCCTGTGTTCTTCAGTTTACTTGCCCAAAAGTATAGGACACTGAAATGCTTCTTTCTACCTGAGAAAATTTCTGCTTGTTTAGAGTTTGGATCTTCATGGCACTGGGAGGAGACAAGATCAATATATAAAGTTGAGCTTTATTACATTATATATACACAATATATATTAAATACATGTCTGCTCTATTCCTTTTTTTCTTCTCTCCTAAAGGACCCTGTGCTACCACAGTAGCTACCCTAGCAAGCTAATTTCTGCAGTCTAGAGATTGGATCTCCAGGCACTGAAAAGAGGAAGAGGAGGATCAAGATGTAGGATTGCATTCTATTGTAAGCCCAAGGGTTGGATCAGCTTTCGTAGTCTTGAAGTCAAGAATATGGTTGGGAGTGAGAGAGACAGGGCATTGTGAGCTCTAATCAAGCATTGGTTCATGGAGAATTTGTTTGTTTTACCATCATTGGTGTCCTAGATCAAGGAGACAGCTAAAACTATTTAATTTCTGGTGCATAAATTCTATTTTGCAAAGGTTTGAGAGGTTGTGAGGATCAGAGAAAATGTTTAGTTTTCTCACATCTTGTTGGTCATATGATAGCTCACAATACTCATCTGATTAGTCTCTCGGCCATTCCAGTCCATTCTGTACTACTGCTATCCCAAAGTGATTTTTCTGAGATAGAAAACAATTTTTCCCTCTATTCAAACTCCAACAGCTCTCTATTACTTACAGGATCAAATGTAAACTCTTGTTTGACACTTAAAGCTCTTCACAAAGTCCTGATATATCAACTTACCTTACCATTTCAACTAAACTAGCCTTACTGTTTCTTATACAAGACATCTATCTCCCCATCTTTATACTTTTGAACTATATGTCCCACTTAACCTGGAATACACTTTTCACATATGCCTGTTAAAATTTCTAATTCCTTCAAGACTTAATCCATTTTTGACCCCCTCCAAAGTTGTGAGGGCCTTCTCTCTCAAAATTATTTTTTATTTATTTTACATTATTTTGGCTATACATTAGTATCCTCTTAAGAATAAATAAGTTATTAGAGGGTAAAAACTGTTCACAACTATTCCTACAGCGCCTGACATATGAACACTTACATAATTATAATAATATATAGAATGAAATAATAAATTATAAATAAATCCCAGATATATTATATATAATAGAATGCATTTTATGTAACATATCACATAATATATAATAATTATATTTATGTTGAGTTTTAAGATTTGCAAAGACCTCCACAGAACTCATTACTTCCTGAGTACTCTATTACTTGTTTACAAGTATTATCTCATTTAATCCTCATAACTACAGGAGAAGGTAGATATTATCCCCATTTTACACATAAGCAAATTGAAACATAGCAGTTTAATGATTTGCCCAAAGTCACATAACTGGTGAGGATGAGTCCCCCAGGTCTATTCATTGTACTCCCTAGGTGTTTTGATAAACCAAGCTATACCTGTCTAAAATGAAGCCTGTAAAAATATAAGGAATAGAATTTTTGTTTAAAAAAAAAAAAAAACCAAAGTTATAAAACTGGGGAGAACAACTAATAACATCAATTAATGCCCTCAATTCCAAAAGGGTTCAGAGAATGTATCATACATTATTAGCAAATTCAAACTAATTTTAGTCTGCAACTCTTTACTGAAGACTTAGTCCAAGATGACCTTTCTCTCACATGACTGATTCTTATGAAAGAAAACAGAATGATCATAATATAGTCACATTATTATCCTAAGTTTCTCAAAATATATCACACACTTAATTTATTCTCACATGTAAACAAATGCACAGAAAAATTCAAAATCTGAGAATTGAAAGGAATCTGAGGTTATCTTGTCCAACTCATCCTCTTCCAGAATATCTCAAAGAAGTAATCACCCAACCTTTGCATAAAGATCTTTCATATGAATAATTCACTATTTCACTTATGGACAGCTGTGTTAGGAAGTTTTGCTTCAGATTAAGTTGAAATCTACTTCTAACCTCTACCCTTTAATTCCATGGGGTATTTGTTTATGGCTAGGGTAATCAGCCCTGCTTGGTCAGAGCCTGAACCCCTGGGATTCTTCTGCTGACACCTACCTCCTGGGTTAGAGGAATCTTTTCTGTTGAAAATGCTTAATTTTCAGAGGCATCTCTGCTACCTCAGGGTAGAGCATTTAGTATCACAGAGTCCCAGGCCAAGAGTTATGGTGAGTATAAGGCAGTACCTAACCATGGCCCCACTAGCTGACTAGTGCAGTCAGCAGCTCCTCATAAGGTCCATATTCTAGGGGCTTTCTCAGGGAAGTCCTTTGTTCTTTCTGCCTTCAGACAGAACACTTGCAGGCTATGCATGTTCCATTTCTACTTACTCTGATGTAATCTTTGAGAGGTTCCCTTTTGTATTGCCTTTAGACTCCTGGATGACTATTTTGTGTAGTTTTGTAGTGAAAGAATCTAGAGTTGAAGAAACTACAAGTTTCTAATTGGATTTCATGATCATTATTCAAACTGGAACAAAACTCCAGAGTTTTGTTGGAGTAACTAAGCAAAGTCCCCATCCATTCAAGCAGTCATCCTCACATAAAGTCCAACAATGATTCTAACTGGGTGTTTTAGGTAGAACTAAAATTGCTCTATAAAATCCCTATTTGCCACTGAAAACTGCAGTTTATTATTATGCCTGAAAAAGTCTGGGTAATCCATTTTCTCATTTGGAGAATGTAGAAAGAAGAGTAAATTGAAGAAATATGAAAAGACACACAAACACCTCTCTGAGCCTGGAATACAAATAAAAAAAAAAAAAATTCTAATTCAGGAGCAAAGAACAGACCCACTTTCTGATTATGCTCTCCACCAAGATAGCTTTTACTATCAAATATTTGCTGAGAATAGAGTTACTCCCATAGTATTAGATCCTTTTATTAATAGGAATATAGAAAGAGTACTAACAGTAGAACTAAAAACTGAGAATATTAAATATCTTTACATAGTTCAACAATTACGTTTGAAAACTTAAAATGTTTATCAGTATGAACAATCACAAACATATCAATTTCAATAAAATCAATGTGAACTAGAATTTAACATTTGAAAAGCTCAAAGCTTTAAATCTGCCTAGAAAGTTTTATCTGTTGTAGTACAAACTTCTCAGAGGTACAACACCATTAGGCTAACTTGTAAACATAAAGTAAATGTTTCTGCTCATCTGCCAAAAGTTTACAAAATACTCAGGAATCCCCTTATCCATAAATGAGAAAAATATCAGTATCTTCATTATAATGTTGCATTACAGTGATATGTAGAAAATGAATATCTATTAAAATACCCTTCAATTTCTAAATTTATTTAAAATGCTAGTTCCAATTTATTACTTTTTTATATGTAGCAATTTGCCTTTCCTGAGTAAATTTTAGAATTATTCCTATAAAAATGATTTAAAAAAAAAAAAAGTTGATTCAAAATCATTCTCTCAGGATAGACATAATAAACACATCCCACTTTTTATAAGACTATTTCTCCTCAGTTTCTTTAAACATTTTGACACATAAAATAATTATGGCATGCTTCCACAAAAATTACATTATCTTTTCAACCCAACCTTTTTAATATGTATAAACCTCAGAATAATATGTTCAGCATATAATTTAAATAACAAAACTTGTAAAATTACCAAGAATTTATAATCTTAAAATGCAGTAAGCACCTAAATTTCTTAGGTTTCCAATTGCTATCTCTTGTATTCATGCAAACTACTAAAACACAATATAGTGTATGTCATCCAAACAGTGTGAAACTTGGAACATGGTCAAGCAAAATTTGTATATAATGAAAAAATTGTTGACTGCCTGTATTGCACCATCCTCAATCATCCAGTTCTTGTTCTATAAACAAGTAAAAGTTTAGGGAAAATCTCTCATGTGGTCCATTCAATTCCTATTATAAGCTGAATGTTTTAAAAATTCCTCTAGAATATTCCACTTTTATTATTACCAACACTCTAATATAAACTCTCCTTTCATACTTGGATCATTTACACTGGCTTCCCAAATATGCCTATCTTCATTGCCTTCCCTTTTTAAATTATAAAACTCCATGAGGACAGAATGCTTTGTTATTTTTCATCTTCGTGTCCTCAACACTTATTAATGTTTATTATGTGCAAAACTATCCAACTAACTCAATATCAGTTGAATCCATCCCGGGTTGCTCTCCCTCTCAATTTTTTTCAATAATCCTCCTGGCTATCCCTCTAAAATAAAATTCAAATTCATCTACAATGTAATCCCTATCTTTTCAACTTTCCCATTCTTCCTCTCTGAATCCTACCTAGGCAGACTAATTTATTAGATGTACAACAACTGAAAGCTCATTATATTCTGATCTTTGCTCAAGCTGTCCTCACCTTTAAATGTCCTCCCTTCTTTTCTACACCTATCAAACTTTTAAATTTGGTGGTTTAAGATCCAGATCAGTATCGATCTTTTAACTCAAGATGCCTTAACTGGACAATTCCAATTCAGTGATTCTTTCCTTCTGACATTCAAAGAACTTACCACTTGTCATTTAATTATATACTGCCTTATAACGTCTCATGTATATTGTTATTTGATTTTTTATTTGTAATTTTATCTCTCATACTAGACAGCAAGTTCTTTAAGAAAAGTGAAAGCTATGAGAAGTTTTTCTATTTCCCTAACACCTTGCACAATAAATGGTGTAATCACTTCCTGAAAGGAAAATATTTCCTAAAAAGCTCTAGATTTAAAATAAAGGCCTGACTAAAGTTCCCATGACTTTTAGTCCTGTAAGATTTGGGATGAGGCTGGGAAGGGGGTAGGAGGGTTGGACCTGAGAGCAGGGGATTTCAACATAAAGAAGAGCCAGAAATCACAGAAGGAAGAGGATGGGGGAAAAGACAAATCTGAAGAGGACATGTTGAGAAGTCATGTGGCAGGGCATTCAGGGAATCGTAGTGTGTAGTGAGCTGCACAACACAAGGTGTTGTAGCTGAAATTAAGGTAAACCAAGTCAAAAGCTCTAAACATGATCAATTTATTAGGAAAGCACAAATTTGCCCATAAACTGGGTTCTCAGTCTCCTCAAAAGTTAAGACTCCAAATAAGGATTGGCATAATTCTTACAAACTTTTGAACTTAATTCAAAGACATGGTACACTTCCGTAGTTATCTAAAATGTCAGTAGTGGGGGCAAGCTAGATGGCACAGTGGACAGCATTGACCCTGAAGTCAGGAGGACCTGAGTTCAAATTTGACCTCAGACACTTAACATTACAGTGTGCCACTGGGCAAATCACTTAACCCCAACTGCTTTGTTAAAAAAAAATAAAGTCAGCAGTGACACAGAACAGGATTGTGAAATAGAATCATTTTTTATTTTCTCAAAAGATAGAAAAGACAACTTCATGCTATTGGGGCAGGCTGCTTAGCAGGGATGCCTGTACTGTAAATTATTCTCACACCTTTTCTAGTTCCAGAAAATAAAGAAAAAAAGAACTCCCAAGGCTAAGTCCACATGGAAGGAGAGCCAGAGCTACAGCTACTCAAAAGTTGCCCTGGTTAGTTTACTGAGTTCATTTATCCCCAATCTCAAAGCATGAGTTTTCCAGGGCCCTATTTACTTCCCACTATTCACGTAGGATAAAACTCTAATACTTAAGAGTGGGAAAGATATTCCTTCCTCTATTTAATCCTAATTAAAGGTTTATTTTTTAAAATGCACATTTCTTGTGTTGATTTTCTAGTAAAGGAGTTGTGACTGAATTTAGGTGATCACTAGAGTTTCTATATTTGTATCTAGAATGACATTTGAAACAAAATGAAATCCAATTATCATCCACACTACTCCCACATTGAATAAAGTAATCCATGGAAATATCAGAATGAGAAAATGAATTATACATACAAAGTTCCTAGCACACTATATAATGATGGAATAAATATCTATTGAATGAATTAATCTGTCAAGGTAAGAAGATTCAAAATGAAAAAATCCAATCAAAGAATAGCATAGCTTAGCTATATCCTTTATAAAAAGAGAATGACCAACTGGCTTTGTTCTCTGGAATAAAGTAATAAATGAATATATTTTATCCAGATTTTGTCGGCTGTCTGAATGATTAGCTGAGATGTAGAAGTTTTTTTAAAAAGTTATAGGTAGCATTTTCTGATGTTTATTTTCGCTATTAAAATCTAGAATCTAGATTATCCCTTCTCCTAAGCAAAAAACATTAAACATCCTTTTCCCTTGAAAAGCAAATATTATAACAGACACAATATTTCCAGAATGAAGCACAATTTATGCACAATTCATTTGTTATCAGCATTAAACATACATATCACCACAAATTTATGCAAAGTGCTAAATGCTTCTTTTTGAGGAAGAATAACATAACAAGGTACAAAACAAACAGGGAACTAACTTGAGTTGTAGTTAAAATACTTCTACTACCATAAGCTTCCTGAAGTAAAAAATGATACTTTTATAATTCTGTGTAGGGCAAACCAGTCTAGCTAAAGCAACATCGGCACTCTGGGGAAAGAAAAAAGAACTATGTACCAGATAAAAGTAAAACCACCACTTGGATTACTACTTCCTCTCAGACGAATATAGTAACTCTGAACCCAAGAGTTCTGGGAATATAGGGTCTACTACAGGTCAACAACCTAGACACCCAGCCAGGAGTTAGAGAAGCAGTTCTTCTGGTGAAAGTACCAGTCACCTTCATCAACTACTGACAAAGTGTTACCCACAGGGCATAGGCAAACAAGCCTACCCAAAGCATGATACTATTGTGAAGCCAATAGGAGGCAGCATGGGCCAGGAGAATCAAACTACTACATCCAACATTACATCCCCTTAAATCCCATTAGCTTAGGTCATTAATCTTAAGAGTCTTGGGAACATCCAGACCAGGCCTCTCAATCACTATTCTGAGAAATTCAACCTAGTTTAACAGCTTCTCCAAGTGTTGCAGTGCCCACTTCAGCAAATACAGCTACTGATGTCCCAAAAAGAAAGTTCATGGCATCCTTCATATTGTCAAATAATTTAAAATTAAAAAAATAAATAGGATGTTATCAGTAGATACAACAGCAAATAAAATGCATTATCATCTGCTTTATTGCTACAGCCTAAAGAATACATGTCATATGTTGTCTCCCCCATTGGTCTGTGAGTTCCTTAAGAACACAGGACTTTTTTATAAGGACTTACAAATACTTTTTCATTAATTTCATTCATTCATTGTATCTAAAGTAGTATCCGATACACAAATGGCACTAAATTAATACTTATTAATCTAATACTGAGTAAAGAAATCAAGAACCCTGGAAATAAATTTAGATTCGGAAACAATGCCAATCACTTATTAATCTTTAATGTTAATAATGAATCCCCTTCAATTGTGTCAGATTTAACATGGTACCTTCCCTTTAGGAAACGTGTTGTATTAAAAAAATTATAAGACAACTTTGTATTCAAGAGGGCATTCATATTCATATTCATTCATATTCATATTCATGAATGTCAAGACAAATGGATACTATGGTGGGTATTTAAAATTCTATACCTTTTTATAAAGTATTTCATAACAGCTGCCTTTAGGGAAAAATGCTATCTTGTCCCTTGTTTCCTACATCATATAGTCACTTTTCCAATTTTCTCTTATCTTTTTGCTTTACCTATTACTACTTTAACTACCTTCCCTATTTATTCTTCCCCTCTTACCAATCTCTTTTCTTATTCTATCACTATTGTAATAAATTCCTGAGCTTTAGCTGTTTATGAGATATATACACCTATGATATTTAATATTATGGGTTTATTATATTAGTAGATTGCAGATGGAAATGGCTGTCTCAGTTCAGCCAAATGACCTTGAGGCCTAACCAGGTCTTTTTAAATTTAGGTTTTTCTTCCTTCTAATTGGCCTGAAGATAGTCCCTCAGTAGAAGTTTTTAATGAGGTGAGGGGGAAAAAGAATCATCTCAGATTCTCCCTTTCAGAAAATGGGATTAGGCTACAATCAGTACACAACAGCTAGGGTTGAACCCACAAGAATGAATTTGGATTGAGTAGATGGTAAGTGAGGTTACAAAGGAACTTGCATTTCAGTTAAATGAGTGGTGGATAAGGTTACAAAAGTAGACAATACCAGGGTAGAGATGCAAATTACAAAGCAAAAATGAGACTCAAATGATTGGAAGCTACGTAAAGTAAAAGATGAAGATAATTACAAGGCAAAAGCTTATATTCATTTTGTTGTATGTGTTGTGAGAAAGATAACTTCAAAGATTTTGTCCTATCCAAAGATACAGAAAAGACCAAATGGACAAAAATGTCTATTACTCAGATTTCAACATGCATTTGAATAGACACCTAGAGAACTTGTGCAACAGTATGCATATCTAGGACAGACAATATAGATTGATATAAATGAACTCTACCAGTGAGGAACTGGATTGCTTTCAGAAAACTGGAAAGGTCTTTTACTGACCCCAATTCCCATGAAAGCAAAGTCACATTTTTTTCAATACAATCATTTTGCCAGTGTTCTATCTATCAGCAAGATGTGGATTATCATTGCCTTTAAAGACCCAAGGATGAGTTATCATAGAAAGGATAATGGGGAAGTGCACAGTCTTTATGAACAGACCACAACACATAACAAAGAACCCCCAAAAAGAACAGAAGTGAAGAATGTTAACAAAGAAATACATGAAAGGAAATGTTTTATATAAGGGTAAGGGTTTACAATAGACAACCAGAGTGGTCTCTTTTGATATCAAGACAAATAGAGAAAGCCAGGTTCCAATCAATTGGGGAGTTCCTCTAATGAGCATTTTTAGAAGAACATAGACATGTCACAAAAAATGAATAGTTATGAATAAATCGCATTCTACATCTTTGGAAAGAATGGCCAAAGCCAACATCAAAGATCCATTTTAATATTTTCTGGTATATGAGTATATGTCTCCCTTGATAAGACTATAAAGTCCTTGAGGTTAAGGATTGTTTCATTTTTGCCTTTATTTCTTCAGTAAGCAGAGACTAACATATAGCAGAACCCTAAAAAATTCTTGCCAACTGCTTGGAGTAAAGTTAGATATGTCTCAATCCTAGAATGGGACATAGGAAATTCATAGTCTTCAATCTAAGCTACTACACTTCAACTCAAAATCTAAAATGACCTGATACTAACTGGTAGTGTTTCATATAAATATTAAGTAATGGCTCCCTAGGAACTCAACTCAAAATCCAGTGTGTTATTCAGATTTCTCAATGAGTCCCTTTGATCAATCAAACAGGGCAATCCCTTGATAATAGTAAACTTTTTATTTTTCTGTACAGTTGAAAATATATATAAGTAATTATTTGGTTTCCTCTCAAATATCTTATAGTCACTATTTCTGAAGCCATTATATTTGTCCTTGAATCACATGTCCAGAAATAAAGTATTTCACATCAAAAGAAACTCAGAAAACAGGACAGATTTCACCAGATTCCAAATCTACTAAAGCTTAGTAATAAACGTAGAAAACAAATTCCCATAGCTGGTTTGGGAAGTGAAAGCAAGTAGTGAAAATGTACTACTTTATTCATTGCCTTAGGAATATAGTCTTTCCTGACAGTTCACAAGCAAGAAGGCAACAGTCACTGTCATTAAAGGGAAGGGAGAATCCTACGGCAAAACATAGATATAAAATATAAATCTAACCTATTAGAAGGCACGAAGCATGGGACAAAAATGAAGATGTATACTAAAGCAAGGCTGTCTTTATTCCGAATCAATTTTGATTCTCCTTGAAGAAATGTACATTTCTGAGTACTTAAATTCACCGGATTACACACAAGATGACTAATTTTAGATCCAACCTCTATCGCTACTTTACAGAGCTGGTGCTTTTATCTACTTAAGTCGCAAGTCAAAATATTGGTCTGAAAAACAAGTTACGCCCCCTTCCACACACACACACCACCATCATCATCATCATCATTAGCATCATCTGGTTAGGCTTTCACTTCTACCTGTATCGGTCTTTTTTTTTTTTAAGTCCTCGCATCACGAGTCCTTCCAAGACCCGAGAAGATAAGCAGCGCTCGGAGGGCAAGGGTTGGAAAGCGCCGACACAAGGCACAGGACCCCCGGGGAAGAAAGGCAAGGGAACCAGCGAGGACAATGGAAACGAGGACGGTTTTTCCCTCCCTCCCTCCCTCCCTTTCTGGCGGGTGCGATTTGAAAGAACCTGGGAAAAGCTTTTGGACGCTGGAAAGTGCAGATCAGCGCTAGAGTGACAGACATCCTGGAAATGAAACCGCAGGAAAGGGGCGGGGACATCCAGGGGGCGAATATCGCCCTTTCGCCCTCACTCCGGACGCCCTTAGTCCCAAGGGGCTGCTCCAGCCGCTCTCGACCCCGGCCCAGCCCAGGTGCCAGCAGGGGGCGGGGAAGCCGCTGCCCCTCGGCTTCCCCCTCCCCCCGCGACGCACCGGCAGCAGGGTACCTGGGGCTCGCGCCCAAGCACTAGCCAGCCGGGGCCGGAACGGAGCAGAGCGGGGCGGAGCGGGGCTGGGCTCGGCTGGGCGGGGGGAACTGCGCCCCGCCACCCTCCTTCTCTCCCTCCCCGCCTCCTCCTCGCACAACTTCCAGCCTGGGGGGCGGGGGACTGGCAAGTCCCTCTGCCTCGACGCCGGTCCGATCGGTCCGAGCGCGTGCCGCCGCCGCCGCCGCCAGGCTCTTGTCTCGTGCCGGACCCCTCCTCCGCGCTCGTCGACTCCACTTGTCCCCTATTCCCCTCCCGCGGACCGGGCCCGGCCGTGAGGGGGCTCACGGAAGCTGAGGGTACCAGCCCTTCCTCCCCGCTCTCCGGAGCACGGCCCCGTTCTCCATCCCAAGGTCTCTCCCTCGCCTGCCCCACTCCTACCCCAGCCGCCCTCCCGCAGGTGTTTACCGGGCTGCGGGGAAGAGGCGGCGGCGGCGACGGCGGCGGCAGCTCCTCAGTCCCGCGGCTAAGATGGCAGCCACTCCCGAGCCCAGACCACAGCTACCAGCCAAAGTCGGCCGTCAGCGCGCAGGCGCGGCCGCTCGGGAGTGGCGGAGCCGGGGAGAGCCGAGACTACAAGTCCCAGCAAGCGTGGCGAGCCACTCCCATTTCCCCACCAAAGGTGTCCGGTTTGAGGGCGGGGCGAGGGGGTGGCTCCCGAAGCGGCCCAGCCCCCCTAGGTACTTCAAGGGCCGGTGGTTCGGCTTCCCACCGGTCTTCCTCTGAAGTTCTGAATGGGAGACCGGCACAGGCTGCAGTGTTGGACTTAAAACGCGGAAGCCCCGGGTTTGAGTTCTGACGCCGGAGAGTGTTCTGCCACCCTGGACAAGTTGCCAGAACAGGTGGCATCCTCATCCGTAAAATGGGCACGGCCATTCCTGCCATTCCCGTCGCACAGCAGTTCTGGGTAATAGTCCCAGTCCTGGCAACGGTCCCAGCCCCTATACCCTGCCGGCCCCACGGGGGTCTGGATGATAACGCTATCCCATGAGAGAAAGAGGCACGTATGTTTACGTAAGACTAATTAAAAAGAGGGCAAAGCCTGAAGTCCTTCTAGGAACCAAAGTTCAGCGTTAAGACAATATGAAGAAATCGCTCAGGTTACACAGACTTCTTCCTATGGCCAAATCCAGCCTCTGTGTTTATTCCTGGGGAAATTGAGCCCGGAAGAGGAAGAGCATCTTGTCCCAAGGCCTTATAAAAAAGTTAACTTTGGGGACAAAATAGTATTTTCGTTTTGTGTTGTTTGCTTGCTTGCTTTTTTCCTTTGCCAACTTTTTTCCTTTTGATCTGATTTTGTGTGTGTGCAGTATATGATAAATATTAAAATGTGTTTAGAAGAATTTCACATGTTTAGCCTATTTAGATTTCTTGGTGTTTGAGGGAGTTGGGGGAAAGGAGGGAGAAAAAAAAACAAGCTCAAAAATTCTAAAATAATAATAATAAAAGAGTTAAAGGCGGAGCTAACATGAGAACTTGAGTACCTGGAGTTATTCCACCGTTAATACCCTGGGTCCCAAAGAATATGACCTACGGGAATATAACTGAGGGGCCCACAATGTCCTGGCCTGGAAAGGCAAAGAGTTCTCCCTTCCATTTATGTACCATTGTACTGGGTTTGGAGGCCACTGGGGCTGGCACAGGAAAGCTTCTAATCAGAGTTCAAAGATCTGTGCCACAAGACTTAGTAATGACTAAAGCAGTGATACACATAAAGGAGACATCATCATAACTAACAGTAAAAGCCGAGAAATTCAAAGCTGCTACAGTCAGGCCTTTAGCCTAGATAAGAGAAAAAACAGGAAAATGAGGAAATTGAGCCGTGGGATATAAAGCTAGAAGGCACCTTGGAGGTTATCGTGTCTGATGTCATTTTATAAAGGTGAAACATACTAGTATTTCACAGATAGTGTGATTGTGATTTGCCGAGTGAGGTCAAGCCAAAAATCTAACCCTGACTCCTTTGTCTCCAAATCCAGTGTCCTTTCTGATGGTACCTTTCAAAAGTAAGAGGAGAAATCCATTGGCTATCCAGCTGCTTAATGGTTATTACTTTTGTTAGAATGAATTCATTAATCAGATGTGGCGTGAACTAGACATTTAAACCATCTTGAATCAATCCAAGCCATTGCTTGAAACTTGGTTATTTATATACTTTAATATATTTAACATGTATGGGTCTACCTGCCATCTAGGGGAGGGGGTGGGAGGAAGGAGGGGAAAAGTTGGAACAGAATGTTTTGCAAGGGTCATTGCTGAAAAATTGCCCATGCATATATCTTGTAAATAAAAAGCTATAATAAAAAAAAAATTAAAAAAGAAAGAAAAAAACTTGGTTGTGTCCTAAAGAAATTATATAAAAAGGAGCCATCTAAGAATACAATTCTAAGAGTCTTTAAGAAGAGAGGAAGAGTTGAAAAATGTAGACATGCAAGAACTCTTATTGTAGGAAGCAACCAATCAACAAAAGGACAAAGAGAAAAGACATCCAGGAGGGCTGTGGGTTTTACAGGCTGATTCCATCGGTATATCCCACCTACACAAGGACTGAGAGAAATACTGAAGAAGAAAAGTCTTTTCTCTCTAAGCTTCCCCTCTGAAACTATAATGTAGTCTGTTTTTGTTCCCCAAACATGAATTTTGCCCCAACCACAAAGAGGCCAAGGGTTAACTAGAGATATAAATATAAATTGAAACTGAGCTAAATCTCTGCCTAAATGTTAGGAATTTTTCTGACTGGGGGTGCTCTGAGATTGTGATTGAAACCAGTAACTTTTCATTTAAAAGTCCCCTTAAGTCTCAGAGAAGAAAACATTGTAATTGCCCTTAGGCTTAAAACAAGCTAATTATTTTAACAGGATTAATATGTTACTTAAAGAGATGTTATATAGAAGAAAGTTTGGATTTTTTTTTTTTTTTTATAAATCCAGAGGGCTTAAATAATAGTGATGAATGAAATTTTAAGGAAAGGCAGACTGAGATCCAATATAAGGAAATAACAATTAGATATATTCAAAAAAAATCTAATGGGTTGCCTTGGGAGATAATGACTTCCTCATTATCAGAGGTATTCAAGAAGGGACTGGATAATCACTTTTATGAACATTTAGAAGGTATACATATAGGTTGAACTAGATATCTGAGGTCCTTTCGAGATCTGAGATTTAATGGATCTCTTGATTTCACAAAGCAGCCACTGAAGGCCACTAGTACTTGGGCATAATGGAAAATAAGAAAAAATATTTTTATCCTTACTTTGTATTTACTTTGTATACAAGTAGACTTAACAAATGTCAAATTTATAGGTGAATGGATAGTATTTCTGAGGCATCCTAATCCTTACAGCAGTCCCATGAAGACCAGAAAATTTTTGCCCAAGTATAAGCAGGAGCAGCATCCCAAAGTAGGTCTGGCAGCATTTATAACAACAGTTGACATTTATACAGTGCTGAACTGTACATACCTTATCTCGACTCATTGGACCGTTTATTAACTCTATTTAACAAAAGAGGACACTGAGAGACAGAGAAAAGAAATGGCAGAGCTTAAATGCACAGAGCTGGCAAGAGAAACCAGATCTCTTGGCTTTTCCTTGCTTTTCTACCGTATAATTCTGATGCTTATAACATTGAACCCAGGTTTCTGCCCAATTCGTGCTCATTTTTCTTCTTAGTGAGGTTCTCTGTTTTCAAAAATTACTTCTATCATCAATAGGTATGCACAGTAAGCAACACATAATTACTTAATCCCACTTTTCCATCCTAGGGGGATGGGGTGGACTAGGGGTCAGCAAGGGACAGAGCTGGGTCGGATTGGCATCAGAAATGCCAAACTACTTCTCTGACCATCTGACCTGGAGAAGTGTTTTGGCAAAGAGTTAGGAATAGCTGGAAAAGAAGTAAGGGAGCAAAAAGGAGGAGAGAAGGAAAAGAGATTGAACATGTAATGGGGAGGAGAAAGTAAGGAAACTGAAGAGAAAAAAGCAGATGTAAAAAGAAAAAGAGCATACAGGGAAGCAAAGGATTGAAAAAGAGCCAGATGCTTTCCTTGCAAAGTCCTGAGTCATGCTTCCATTTCAAAACTCACCAGATCTACCCTTTCAGCTTCCTACTGTGATAGAGGCCCTTATGAAAACCAAAGAATACAAAGGGAAGTGTACTGCATTCAAATTCCAATTCTGCCTCTTTTTAACTATGTCATTTTTATGTCATTTAACTAAGTCATTTCTTTCTTATTTACCTCCTCCTCTTTCTGGACCTAAGTTTTTCTTTGTAAAATGAGGGGGCAGGGAAGGAAGTGATAGCAAAAAAAAAAAAAAAAAAAAAAAATTTTTTTCATTATCTTAAGAGACTGAATAAACGTAGGGTATCCATTGAAAATGACATGAGTTTCTAGGCAAAGGTTTAAGGAAAGAGTTTAATTTAAAGAGACCCTGGAAATAAAGATACTGGAGAAAGAGAAAAGAAACATTAGTTAAGATAGTTATCATGGTGATATGAGGATTTCACAACGACCCATGGGCTGTGCAGCACTCATATAGTACCCATATTTCAGTTCTCCTATAGATACTTAACACCCAACATTTGACCTTTCCCTGAGTAGTCCTAGTTCTCCATGCTATTTATACAACAAGTATATCTGTTGACAACCGAACCTGTCATTTTTAAGCTTAGTATCTATCTCCCTATCTCCATAGGGAAGACCTGCACATAGTAGGTGCTTAGCGTTTATTGAGTTAAAATTTAGGAAAGAAATTTGTCTTCAAATATCTCTGGGGCTGTCATGTGGAAAAAGCATCAGACTTGTTCTACTTGTCCCTATAGGGCGGAACTCAGAACAATGAGTAGGAATTAGAAATTTAAGCAAGTCAAAGAAAAAAGAAAAAAAACAACTTCCGGTTTATTGGAGCTGGAACAGGGTGGCTCAATGAGGTAATATGTTCCCTATTACTAAGGTATTCAGACCGAAGCTAAGTGACCTTTTGTCAAGGATAGTTTCTCTGCTCCTAGTTTTTCTTCTTTTAAACCTATTCTCCTCAGAGTGGATATTTCCAAAGTTCAGATCTAGTCCTGTTACATCACTACTGCTCAAGAAATTTCAGTAGTTCCCTACTGTCACTAGGATAAATTATAAACTCTTTTGATCAATATTTAAAGTACCTAACAATCTGATTCCAATCTGATTGGATTTCACCTAATTCCCCTTTGTTCCTACTATATTCTAATTAGAGAGGAAGGGAAAGGAGAGAACAAGCATTTATTAAGCACCTATTACATGCAAAGCACTACAAATATCTCTTCTTGATGATCCGCATACACAAAATTCTACTTCTGCTTTGTTCCCCATGACTGAAATATTCCTGGTCTATCTCCTCTATCTCTTGGAATACTGTCAAGGTTCAAGTCAACTGTCAACTCTTCCTTAATACCTTTTTGATCATGTCAGGTTGTTGATACATTCTGCCCAGTAAACCCTCCTCTCTGCCTCCCTTCCCAAAAATACCCCATGATTTCTCCTCAAATTATTTTGAATTTGCTTCAATAAATTTTGTTTTTATTTACCTGGGTACACGTTGTCATTCTCTCCTCCTCCAGCCCCTTTTTAAGTGCAATATAAGCTCCCAGAGAACAAAGATTGTTTTATTTGTGCCTTTTTCTCCCTAGCCTATAACCCATAGGAGCTACTTAGTAAATTCTTGCTGAATTAAATCAGCGCTGGACAATTCTTGCTTAGGCATAAGTTGGAATTCTAAGGACTCTTCCAGCTCTGAGATTGAGTCATGTTCAGTCATTTCAGTCATATCTGACTTTCCCATGATCCCACTTGGGGTTTTTCTGGCAAAAATATTGGCATGGTTTGCCATTTCTTTCTCCAGCTCATTTTACAGATAAAGAAACTGAGGCAAATGTGTTAAAATGATTTGCCCAGGATCACACAGCTACTAAGGCTCTGAGGCCTGATTTGAATTCAGAAAGATGAGTCCTTTTGCCTCCCGGCCCAGCATTCTGTGCTGTGTGACCCCACCTAGCAGGCCCAAGCTGTCTCATACTTTACTTGATCCAATATCTTCCTTGAATCCATGAGAAAACTAAGGGGGAAGAGGGGAAATCACTTGCCCACTCACAAAGCAAATGTGCGACACAGACCTGGGTCCGGTTTTTTAGCTTTCAAGTCTAGGGTTCCCTCTACTTCTTGTTCAGTCATTTCAGCCATGTCTGACTCTTCAGGATCCCTCCACCGCAGTCCACTAGTTCCCAAGAGAAAGAGTGCTAGATTTAGAGTCAGGACTTGGTTTTGGCCACTTCCTAGCTATATAATCTTGAACATTATTCACTTTCTCTCTCTGGGCCTCAGTTTCCTTATCTGTAAAATAACTGTTAGACTACATCAGGGTTCTTAGAAGTTGCTTTTTTGACATTTTGCTAATTCAATATATAGGTTTCCTTGGTGATGCTACTATATATCTGGCACATTGAAAAAAATTTTTTTGAGAAGAGATCTCCTTCACCTCTCTGTCTAACAGACTCTATGACATTAAAAAATCCTAAACTAGACTCTTCTCTGACTGTATGGTTTTTAAGACTATGATTCCAAGTGATTCATGGTTGGGTAGGGTTAGGGAGCCAAAGAAAAATGTTCTTTAGATATTTGAATGTCTTTTAGGCAGAGTGATGTCTAGGAAAAGATTTTAAAGAGATTGCCCTTAACATGAATATCTCTTGGGTCTAGAAAAGGTATTCTTTCACAAGACCTTTCTTCAAATTCATAATCAACAAAAGTAATTAAAGGTTTTATACTGTACAGCATTATGCAGGGGATGATACAAAGTTTATTAGCTAACACAGGATTCTCTATCTTCTGAAGTTTATAGGCTAGTAAGGGGAAAACAGGATAAAATGACAAATCTTTAAAATATAATAGCACATATTAGTACACTGAAGATAGATAAAATAAAAGAGAAAAGAAAGTGAGTATGCATTTGACATTTGATGGAGATGTGAAATTGTGTTCCCTTTAATCTGTAAAATGAACACTCTAAAATTGTGTAACCTTTGATCTGTAAAGAATAGAGATTCAAATCTCAGGCCCTCCTAGGAAGCATATCTCCTGGACAACTTAAGTGGCTTCATCCGACTAGGCCATTTCTAAGGCAAGCCAGATCTCTATTCAAATTCAGGCTGAAAAAGCCTTCAAAGCAATTTCATTTGGGAGATCCTGGTTTGATCAGCTCAGGTTGCCCCAGCTTACCCCCTCCCCTCCTGCCAAGATCTGCTCATTTAATAGGTTTCTGTTTACTCATTTCTTTGCAGAATGTCCAAAGCAGGACTATGCCTTGTCCCTTGGTATAGCTGCCAGGATCCTGCCTGCTGAGAAGACATTCTCTTCTCAGGCCAGCCTCCATTTGCCTAATAGGACTTTGCCACTATGAAGTCAGTCTCTTAGCAAAGCTGACTTCTCATCCAACAATAAAATTCTATTTTTGCCACCTAAAACTCTTTGGGTTCATGAATTCATTCATGAAGAACCTGCACCTCCAACCTAAAGGGGATTTCCACAACTCTCTGACTGCCACTAGAACCCTATCACATTTATTAAGAGCTTAATATAGGCAGCTAAGTGGAACAGTGGAGAGATTGTCAGGCCTGGAGTCAGGTTAACATATCTTTGTGAATTTAAATCTGGCCTTAGACAATAAATGTGAGACTCTGGGCAAGTCACTTAACTCTGTTTGCCTCAGTTTCCTTTTCTCTAAAAAGAGCTGGAGAAGAAATGTTAAGCCATTCCAGTATCTTTGCCAAGAAAGAGTTAGACATGACTTAAAAATGACTGAACATGTGCTATGCTAAACACTAGACATAAAAATGAGTCAAAAAAAAAAAGGCAGTTTCTGCTCTAAAGGAGAGGTATAAACTGTTAACATGAGTTCATCTATATTCCCACCTTCTGCATCTACCCTACTTCTAACCTTCACCTTGGTGAGTTCCTTGAGGTGCCTGTTCCGTCACCCCACACCAAAACACTTCAATGGATTTGTGATCTCATTGATGCTGGTAGTTCCTCCAGCCACTGATCATGCCTACTCATCATCCCACACAGGACTCTTTGTCTATAACTCTTTTGACATTGAGAGAATACCAATAGGACAAGTATCAGATTGTCTACAAGTTTTTAGCTCTTGACACAAGACTAGTCCAAATAACTTTTTATGGTACATTTCTTTGATACATAATAATTAACATTTCCATAACACTTTAAGATTTTCAAAACATTTTACATGTTATCTGATTTATTCACCAACTATGATGGGGCAGTTTTTCCCCCAATTCTACAGAAGAAGAAATTAAGGCTCACAGAGATTGTGACTAATCTAAGATCACATAGCTAGTGAGGGTCTTCTTGCCTCCAACTTTAATGTTCAATCCATCTCATTCTACCATCATATTCACTGGAAGGTCAAATTCTGAAGCTGAAACTTAAATACTTTGACTACATAATGAGAAGCTGGGAATCACTGGAAAAGACTAATTTTGGGGATAGATTGAAAGTAAAAGCAAAAGGGGATAGCAGAGAATGAGATGGATAAATAGTATCATGGAAACAACCAACATGGACTTGGACAAACTTTGAAAGATAGTGAAGGATAGAAGGGCCTGATGTACTGTGGTTCATGGAGTCCCCAAAAGTTGGACACAACAAATAACTAAACAACAAATGTAATCTTTTCCTTACTTCCTTACTTGTGTAAAGAGGTAGGATATGCCTTTTTTTTTTTTTTTTTTTTTTTTTACCTTCCAGAAACCCTCAAGCAGGAGAAACAGGTAGAGATGTATACATCAGATGTGCCCAGAGTTAGTAGACAAGTCTCTTCCTGACCCTTTATGTACAATGCAGAATGGAAGGATGTCACAAGGGAGGATCTCCCAGCCAACCCAGATGCATCACAATTACAGAGGAATACCTCTAAGGACTGAGCACCAAAGTAGTTCCCACAGCAGGAACTCCCCAAAATGGGACTCAGTTCCCCTTAACCCTCCCAAAAAATTTGTTTCCTGATGAAATCAAGAGCCATAGAGCAGAATATATGGGAAAGGGCAGGAAAAGGGGAAGAAAGGAGGAATCCTTGGTTTTTATTAATGATGATGACCAAGAGAGATCCTAAGTATCCTTGGAACCTAGGTCAATCATAGATTTTTCTTTTTCTTTTTCTTTTTTTCTTTTTTTAAGCAACAGAGAAGAGCTCTCTTCCTTCCCCACTCCTTTCCTCCATTTACAAAAGGGCTCTATTCTGAAAGTCCAAATTCAAAACAGTTATCTTATTTTTCACATTCCTATAGCTAAGTCTAAATTCTAGTTCTTCTAAGTCATTGTGTGATCTTGAGTAAATCACTTATCACAGTCTATCTCTTTCAAATAGAAATGAGGAAAAGGGAGATCTACTATAGATGGTCTCTAAAGTCCCTTCAGTTTTTAACGGCCTCGATTTAATTCTTGTTTTATGATTGATGTGCAATAGTATCCAGTCACTCTGAACATCAAGTCTTACTGTATGAAACCTTGAGAAGTAAAATACTGAGCTAACTGCAAATGGAGTACTCTGGGAAAGTTCCTCTCTGGGTCTCAATTTTCCCATCTGTATAATTGGTCTGCCACTAAGATTTTTCTCAGTGGAATGTGCTCTTCATAAGGTTTCAAAGGAACTGTTTTCATGCTTCATTAAAAAAATATATTTTTTTTCAAATTTTTATCTTTTCTACCAAATAGTTATCAAACAAACTATTGGAGTTCATGGGCTCTTGGGGCCATTGGAGTTTCTCACCATCACCATCACCATCACCACCACCAGAAGTAACTTTGCAGCATAGAAATAAGTGATTAGGATAAGAGATAAGTGCTAGGAGGCAATGCCTAAAACGTTAAAACCTCCTCCCTTCTCTTCACAACCCTATGATCCCCAACCTACTTCAGGATACTCCATTATGGCCCTTAGTCAGTGTCACAGAAGCTGCATCTGAGGACCAGATCACTCAGAAGGTGGTGTCCTGGTTGTGTAAACCCCAAGAATGCAGTCTCTGCCCTTCCTCTACTTTTTTTTTTTTCACTCACAGTTTCTACTTCCTCCTCAGCTGGTAGCACTAATAAGCCAGAAAAAGGAGAACAGAAAATTTCTTCAGCCTAACAGAAGAAAAATCATGTCCTGTGCAAGAGCACCTACTGTGCATAGGGGAAAATGTAGATCAAAGAAGAATAAGGCAGGATCCAGTCACTGTCCTCAGAGGCTTACAGTCTACTACAAAGCCACACCCAAATCTAATACTCAGTCCAAAGCTCGGCAGAGTTGTAGGAGAGACATGGGGACACAATAGGACATGAAAGAAGGGAGCAACTCTGACTAAATCAGGGCAGGCCCACTGGGAAACTATGCCAACCCTATTTTTTAAAAAAAATTAGTATTTTATTTTTCTCCAATTATATGTAAAAATATTTTTAACATTAGTTTTTAAAATGTTGATTCCAAATTTTTTCCCTTCCTCCCTCTCCATCCTCCTTATTGAGAAGGCAAGCAATTCAAAATTCAAAATAGGTTATACATGTGTAGTCATACAAAACATATTTCCATATGACTCATGTTGTGAAGTAAAACAAACCAAAAAAAAAATCAAGAAAAATAACCATCAATTCTTTGTCTGAATATAGCATTTTTTCATCCTAAGTCCTTCAAAGTTGTATTATATTGCTGAGGATAGTTAAGGCCTTCACAGCTAATCATCTTATACTATTGCTGTTATTTTGAACACAATGCGTCTCATTTTGCATCAACTCATGTAAGTTCAGATTTTCTGAAAGGACCCTGCTCATCATTTCTTATAGAATAATATTCCATCCACAATTACATAGTATAATTTATTCAGCTATTCTCCAATTGATGGACATCCTCCCAATTTCTAACTCTCTGCCACCAGAAAAGAGCTGCTATAAATATTTCCATTCATTGAGGTCATTTTCCTTTTCTTAAAATCTCTTTATGGATACAGATCTATTGGTGACACAGCTGAGTCAAAGGGTATGCAAGGTTTTTAATAGCCCATTGAATCTAATTGCTCTAAAAATTGGTTAGATAAGTTCACAACTTTACCAACACTATATTAATATCTCATTTTTCCCACATTCTCTCCAATATTTGTCATTCTCCTTTTCTGTTCTATTAGCCAGTCTAATAGGTATGGGATAGTACCTCAGAATTATTTCAATTTTCATTCTTCCAATTAGCAATTTAGAACACCTTTCTCATATGCTATAGATAGTTTTGATTACTTCATCTGAAAAATATTCATACATCTTGATCATTTATCAAATTGGGGAATGACTCCTAGTATTATAAAACTGCTATCATTCTCTATATATCTGAGAAGTGAAGCTTTTATTAGAGAAACTTGCTTCAGAATTTTCTAAGTTACTTTTGCTATTTTTTCTTTTATTCTATTTCCCTCCTGTTTATTCTATTCTCTCTCTCTTTCCACCCTGTCCCCCCTCAAAAGTGTTTTACTTGTGACTACCACCTCTTCCAATCTGCCCTCCCCTCTATCATGCCCCCCCCAACCCATTCCATTCCAACCCAAATGAGTATGTACGTTATTCCCTCTTTGTGCCATTTTTGATAAGAGGGAGTTCACTCATTCTTCCCTTCTCTTATAAAAGCTTTTTCTTGTCAATTTTATGAGATAATTTATCCCATTCTTCTCCTCCCTTTCCCTTTCTCCCAGTGCATTCCTCTTTCTCACCTCTTACTTTTTTTTTAAGATATTATCCCTTTTTACTCAACCCACACCTGTGCCCTCTGTCTATATATACCCCTAACTGTACTAATAATGAGAAAGTTTTTGAGTTACAAGTATCATTTTCCCATGAAGAAATGTAAATGATTTAATCTTATTAAGACCCTTAGGATTTCCCTTTCCTCTTTATCTTTTTCTGCTTCTCTTGAGTCTTGTATTTGAAAGTTAGATTTTCTATTCAACTCTGGTCTTTTTACCAATAATATTGAAAGTTCTCTATTTCATTGAATATCTATTTTCTCCCTTGTAAGAATCCTTTTATGAGTTGAGCCCAGTGCAAACAGAAGGTTTGAGTGGCCGGGAAGTAATTTCGGTGGCTAGGGACTGCCCCATGGGCAGGATCCTGGGCATATCGAGATAGCTTTGTAACGGGAGATGGCTCCCTCTCTGATTGGCTGTGTGTGATCTCACAGACCCTTTTTAAGCCCACTGCAACTGGAGGTTGCTCTCTTTATCCTGGGGTACCTGAGCCAAGTGGATGGATAACCAAGAGAGGTAAGGAGCTTGATAGTGAACATGTGGGTCTCTCACAAACCAGGTGTTCATTTGGGAGTTAACAAGTCAGGGCATTATATGAGCAAGTAAGTATAAGAAAGGTTTTAAGTTTGCACATGGCTGTTCTTGAGCATATTATTGGTTATTAAACTATGATTCAAGAAATCATAGCCAGAGACCTCTGAAGGCCTCAGAGGAAGTGAGCCGGGTAAAATTAGTTGACACTGCGAAGGTCAGTGGCCAGAGGATTCTCTGATGTCTTGGGAATTAGGAGAGACTGGCAATGTGAAATATCATGTAACACTATGGCATTCGCAAATGAAGTGACTGCCCAGGGTTAAGTAATAAACGATATTTTACAGCTCGGAAGGATTATTCTCAGTTTTGCTGAGTCTTATGATGGATGGCTCTTTTCGTTTTTATTTTTGCTGAGGTAATTGGGATTAAGTGATTTACCCAAAGTCACATAGCTAGGCAGAGTTAAGTGTCTGAGACCAGATTTGAACTCAGGTCCTCCTGAGTTCAGGACTAGTGCTCTATCCAATGTGCCTCCTAGTAGCTCCCTTATGACGATTCTTGATTGTAATCTTAGTTCTTTTGCCTTCTAAAATATCATATTCCAAGCCCTCAAATACTTCAACATAGAAGATACACATCTTGCATTATTCTGATTGTGACTCCAAGATACTTGAATTGTTTCTGACTGCTTGTAATATTCTCTTCTTGACCTGGGATTTCTGGAATTTGGCTATAACATTCCTGGGAGTTTTCTTTTAGGTAGAATCTCTTTCAGGTAGAGATCAGTGGATTATTTCAATTTCTCTTTTACCCTTTGATTCTAGAATATCAGGGCAGTTTTCCTTGATAATTTCTTGAAAAATGATACCTAGGCAACTCTGAGATACCACTACACACCTGTCAGATTGGCTAGAATGACAGGGAAAGATATTGTAGAATGTTGGAGGGGACGTGGGAAAACAGGGACACTGATACATTGTTGGTAGAGCTGTGAACGAATCCAACCATTCTGGAGAGCAATCTGGAATGATGCCCAAAAAGTTATCAAACTGTGCATACCCTTTGACCCAGCAGTATTTCTACTGGGCTTGTATCCCAAAGAGATACTAAAGAAGGAAAAGGGACCTGTATGTGCCAAAATGTTTGTGGCAGCCCTGTTTGTAGTGGCTAGAAGCTGGAAACTGAGTGGATGCCCATCAACTGGAGAATGGTTGGGTAAATTGTGGTATATGAATGTTATGGAATATTATTGTTCTGTAAGAAATGATCAGCAGGATGAATACAGAGAGGCTTGGAGAGACTTACGTGAAGTGATGCTGAGCAAAATGAGCAGAACCAGGAGACCATTATACACTTCAACAACGATACTGTATGAGGATGTATTCTGATGGAAGTGGAGTTCTTCGACAAAGAGATCTAACTCAGCTTGAACAGAAGCAGCTACACCCACAGAAAGAACACTGGGAAATGAATGTAAACTGTTTGCATTTTTTTTTTTCTTCCTGGGTTATTTTTATCTTCTGAATTCAATTCTCCCTGTGCAACAAGAGAACTGTTCGGTTCTACACACATATATTGTATCTAGGATATACTGTGGCATATTTAACATGTATAGGACTGCTTGCCATCTGGGGGAGGGGGTGGAGGGAGGAAGGGGAAAGTCAGAAGAGAAGTGAGTGCAAGGGATAATGTTGTAAAAAAAAAAATTACCCAGGCATGGGTTCTGTCAATAAAAAGTTATAATTATGAAAAAAAGAAAAAGAAAAGAAAAATGATGTGTAGGCTCTTTTGTTGATCATGGTTTTCAGGTAGTACAATAATTTTCCAAAGATCTCTCCTGAATCTATTTTCTAGGATAGTTGTTTTTCCAGTGAGATATTTCACATTAATATTTTTTTCATTCTTTTGATTTTGTGTTAGTGTTTCTTAATTTCTCATAAAGCCATTAACTTCCATTTGCTTTATTCTAATTTTTAAGGAATTACTTTCTTCAGTAAGTACTTCCTTTTCCATTTGACCAATTCTAATTTTTTAAGGAGTTGCTTTCTTCGGTGAATTTTGTGCTTCTTTTTTCATTTGGCCAATTATGCTTTCAAGGATTCTTTTCCTCATTGGCTTTCTGGACCTCTTTTACCTTTTTAGCTTAGTTATTTTTTTCAGTATTTTTTGTGCCTTCTTTATCAAATTTTCACTTTTTTTTTTTTCATTATTTTCTTGCACCACTCTCATTTCTCTTCCCAGTTTTTCTTCTGCCTCTCTTACTTGATTTCCAAAGTCCTTTTTGAGCTCCTCCATGGTCTGACACTAATTCATATTTTACTTGGAGACTTGGGATGTTGTAATTTTGACTATTTCTCATCTGAATGTATGTTTTGATCTTCCTTGTCACCATAATAACTTTTTATGGTCAGAACCTTTTTCTGTGGTTTGCTCATTTTTCCATTCTATTTTTTGACTTTTAGCTCTTTGTTAAAATGGAACTCTGCTTCTAGAATGGAGATCCCAAGCTTCAGTGGTTTTCTGCAGCTGTTTTCAGATATACTTCTAGAAATCTGTAAGTTTTCAGTTCTTCTAAGGTGGTATGATATAAGGAGAGAGTTTACTAATTCTAGCTTGTGGTCTTGTTTGTGGGTGACCACAAACACTCTTTTCTGTCCTAGAACCATGACGAGAGTCCCTGCTCCACTGGCTCAGAAACCTCTGAAGTGCTAGTGCTTCTTGCCCTGGGACTGCCACCCAGCTTGGTGACAGATCTGAGTATGGGTAAAGCAACAGAGTGCTGTCCCCAGTGCCAGCAAAGAGACCCCTGTAATCTTGTGTTCGGTTGTTCAACTCCCTTGCCATCTGTGGACTAGAGCTCCAGAAGCAGCTGCTGCTGATTTAAGCCAAGGCCGGCTCCTGTTTGCTGGGTCTGGGTCTGTACCTGGTCAACCTATGCGGGACTGTGCTCCCCTCTCACTCTAGTGTGATAAACCTTTCCTGCTGACCTAAGTTGTCTTTGACCAGAAAATTATTTTGCTCTGGCCTTTTGTGGGTCCTTCAGCTTCCAGAATTGTTTTATGGCCTTATTTAACAGTATTCTGAGGGGTTTTGAGAAAAGCTCAGGCAATGCATTGCCTGTTATAGGCTATCTTGACTCTACTAGCTCTATTAAAATGGGTCTCATTTCTCCAGCAATAAGCATGAAATTACTGATCTTTGCATTCAAGGACCAAGTCCTCTTCTAAGTGAACTGTGGTTGCTTCCTGTTACCTCAAGAATCAAAATCAAATTTCTCTATCTGGTTTTTAAAGTTCTTCACAGATAACTTTCCAACTTTGTTATACATTATTTCCCTTTACATTTATGATGGTCTAGCCAAAATGGCCCTCATACATGCAGAAGCATCATCTGTCACAACAATGGCTTTGCACTGGCTGTTCCCTTGCCCGGATAAAGCTACCCACTCATTTCTAAGAATCCTTATCCTCCTTCAAAGCTCAACTGATTCTCCAATTGAAAAATGGTCAAAGGATATGAACAGACAATTCTCAGATGAAGAAATTGAAACTATTTCTAGTCATATGAAAAGATGCTCCAAGTCATTATTAATCAGAAATGCAAATTAAGACAACTCTAAGATACCACTACACACCTGTCAGATTGGCTAAGATGATAGGAAAAAATAATGATGATTGTTGGAGGGGATGTGGGAAAACTGGGACATTGATGCATTGTTGGTGGGTTTGAACAATCAACCATTTTGGAGAGTAGTTTTGGAACTATGCTCAAAAGTTATCAAACTTGCATACCCTTTGATCCACAGTTTACTACTGGGATTATATCCCAAAGAGATTATAAAGAAGGGAAAGGGACCTTATGTGCACGAATGTTTGTGGCAGCCCTTTTGTAGTGACTAGAAACGGAAACTGAATGGATGTCCATCAGTTGGAGAATGGCTGAATAAATTGGTATATGAAAATTATGGAATATTACTGTTCTGTAGAAATGACCAACAGGATAATTTCAGAAAGGCCTGGAGAACTTACAGAACGTGCTGGTGAAATAGGCAGGACCAGGAGAATTATAATACTTCAACAACAATACTAGATGATGACCAGTTCTGATGGATCAGGCCATCCTCAACAATGAGATCAACCAAATCATTTCTAATGGAGCAGTAATGAACTGAACTAGCTATACCCAGAAAAAGAACTCTGGGAGATGACTAAAAACCATTACATTGAATTCCCAATCCCTATATTTATGCACACATGCATTTTTGATTTCCTTCACAAGCTAATTGTACAGAGAAGAAATTAGTGTAAAATAGATTTGTTGAGGATTTCAAGGATTTATTAAGGACGCGTAGAGTAAAGGTTAAGAAAAAATGAATTTGTAAAATTTTTAAGTTTTTAGAAGATGTCTGCCCATGGTTCCAGGAAGGAACCATTGATGAGAAAAGGTGAAAAAGTTGGAATTGCTTTAATGATTTTTATGTAATTCAGGACAATGCCTCTTTCTTAAAAGGTGCCCTTAAGCACACCAATTCTAGGCTCAAATTAGGCTCCCAAAAACAATGAAAAGATTCTGTATGACCCTCCTCCCAAAGCTTCTTTTTTTTTTTTTTTATTTAATAGCCAATTTAGGATATTCATGGGTAACTTTACAGCATTAACAATTGCAAACCTCTTGTTCAATTTTCACCTCTTACCCACCCCCTCCCTAATGGCAGGATGACCAGTAGATGTTAAATATATTAAAATATAACTTAGATACACAATAAGTATCATGACCAAAACATTATTTTGCTGTACAAAAGAATCAGACTCTAAATTATTGTACAATTAGCTTGTGAAGGAAATCAAAAGATGCAGGTGTGCATAAATATAGGACTGGAATTCAATGTAATGGTTTTTAGTCATCTCCCAGAGTTCTTTTCTGGGTATAGCTAGTTCCAGTTCATTACTGCTCCATTAGAAATGATTTGGTTGATCTCGTTGCTGAGGATGGCCTGATCTATCAGGACTGGTCATCATCTAGTATTGTTGTTGAAGTATATATGATCTCCTGGTCCTGCTCATTTCATAGCATCAGTTAGTTAAAGTCTCTCCAGGCCTTTCTGAAATCATCCTGTTGGTCATTTCTTACAGAACAGTAATATTCCATAATTTTCATATACCACAATTTATTCAGCCATTCTCCAACTGATGGACATCCATTCAGTTTCCAGTTTCTAACCACTACAAAAGGGCTGCCACAAACATTCGTGCACTACAGGTCCCTTTCCTTCTTTATAATCTCTTTGGGATATAATCCCAGTAGTAACACTGCTGGATCAAAGGGTATGCACAGTTTGTAACTTTTTGAGCATAGTTCCAAACTACTCTCAAAATGGTTGGATTGTTCCAACTCAACATAATATGTCCCAATTTCCCATCCCTCAACAATCATTTTTTTCCTGTCTCTTAGCCAATCCAGGTGTGTTGGTATCTTAGAGTTGTCTTAATTTATTCTCTGCCTCCCAAACTTAAGGCTTTTCTTCAGCTTCCCAAGTGAGAGCCTTTGCTCCGATGACTTGAAGGCGGTTCTTCACTTAGTCAGGCCTATGGACAATGTATTGATTGGGCATTTGGGGAAGTAAGTCTGCACGGTTCCTTTTAAGCGTCCATCTGTTCTTTTCTGGTTATTCTGGTTCTTTCTGGGTAAAGTTCTGACAATATTTTCTGGGACTAAATATCCTTTGGTATGTTTATATGTTTAATGTTGTAACTGTGTTCTATGTTCTTTGATTTGTCTGTTTTGTTGGTTGAAAAAATTTTTAATAACCGTTGCCAACTGTGCTTAGTGAAATGGAGCTCCATGTGTGTCTGTATGTGTCTTGTGTTGAAAGTTAGCAAGTTTGTAAAAGATAAGAATTCAGCCTCTGTGTTGCAGGGTTAGAAAATATCAAGAAGCTTGAAAAAAATCTCTCTCTCTGGTGTGTGTGTGTGTGTGTTTTCTCTGTGACTGCAGTAGCCTGGAAAAGGGAAGAAGGAAGAAATTAGAATGAATGAATGAATGAATGAATAAAATAAAAAAATGAATAAAATAATAAATAAATAAAATAAACAAAAGGTTTAAAAGTTTGGAAAAGTTAAAAAAAAATCTATAAGAGCAATTTTCTAACATTTATTTATTTATTTATTTTTTTTTAATATTTAATTTACAGGATATATACATGGGTAACTTTACAGCATTAACAATTGAAACCTCTTGTTCCAATTTTTCACCTCTTACCCCTCCCACCCTCCCTAAATGGCAGGATAATTAGATGTTAAATATATTAAAATGTAACTTAGATACACAATAAATATGCATGACCAAAACATTATTTTGCTGTACAAAAGAATCAGACTCAATTATTGTACAATTGGCTTTGAAGGAAATCAAAGATGCAGGTTATAAATATAGGGACTAGAGATTCAATGTAATGGTTTTTAGTCATCTCCAGAGTTCTTTTTCTGGGTATAGCTAGTTCAGTTCATTACTGCTCCATTAGAAATGATTTGGTTGATCTCGTTGCTGAGGATGGCCTGATCCATCAGGACTGGTCATCATCTAGTATTGTTGTAAGTATATAATGATCTTCCTGGTCCTGCTCATTTCACTTAGCATCAGTTCGTGTAAGTCTCTCAGGCCTTTCTGAAATCATCCTGTTGGTCATTTCTTACAGAACAGTAATATTCCATAATTTTCATATACCAATTTATTCCAGCCATTCTCCAACTGATGGGCATCCACTCAGTTTCCAGTTTCTAGCCACTACAAAAGGGCTGCCACAAACATTCGTGCACATACAGGTCCCTTTCCCTTATTTATAATCTCTTTGGGATATAATCCCAGTAGTAACACTGCTGGATCAAAGGGTATAATTTTTAACATTTAAAGAAAAAGTTTAAATGGAATATCTAGGCCTTCTCTGTGAGGCAGAGAAAACACAAAGTCTTGTTTGCTGATGTAAAAGATTTGTTATGTTTTAAGAACAATGATAAAGGAATTTGGGATTGGTTATTTGAAAATCTGTTGTGATTTTAAAACTTTTAACCCTGATTACTAATTTTGTAAGTAAATGGAATTTAGATATTTTAAACGGACAGTAAAGTTTTTTTCCCCTTGAAACAGAGCCCAGCCCAAAGGAGCATCTGAGTGTTCAGGTATATAGCTAGGGAGAAAGAGAAAACTGGAAATGGATAGATTTGGGAAGAAAGTAAATAAAACTGATGGGCTAATCTTGAAAGGGATCCCTATGTAGGACACTGAGCAGAGAACCTGAGAAGTTTTTCCTAGGGGACAGGAGTGGGGTAAGAGTCCTCTCCTCCTTTCTCCCCACAGTGCAGCAAACTGTGATTTAAAAGGAACATGCTTACTTTTAGGTTACTTGATTGAATATTTGTTTCTTGATACACAAGTTTTTCTTGGTTGAGGAATATAGTCATAAATGTGATCCATACTTTGGTAAGAATATTTCTAAAAGTTAATATTTTTAGAAACTTCTTGAATTCTTATAATGGAATTGGGTAGTCTGTATAAGTTTAAATTGAATGTATTAGGTCATCCTGGGTTATTTAAAGGGCCTCTGAAAATAATTTTCTTTGTCCTTTTGGGAAATTTTCTGTTATGGACAATATGCAATTTAGGATATTCTATGTATTGGGCATTTTAAAAGCAAAATGGTTTGTATTATAACATACTTTGTAACATCTACCTAGATATGATAATTGTTTTAAGTTTGAACTTAGACAAAATTTCTTCCTGTTATTACTATAAAGGTTATGATAAGTCTTTTAAGATTTATCAGAAATTTGATTAATGAAATTTGTTATTGGAAGTAAAATTTCTCGGACTTATAATTTAGTTAATGCTATTTAGGGGTTTTAAAGCTCCACCCTCTGACAGTTACTGGGACAATTGTTGGAATAAAACTGGGTTAAGGCTATTTTATCCTATGTGCTGAAGGTTGAGTTTTAACCTTGTTATTTATATTTTTCCTCCTGTAACTGATCTCTATGATCAAACAATGATCAATAGAAACTGTTAATGCACTTATGTCATACCTTGCTATTTCAGTCTGGTTATATGTAATCATTGTATATAAACTTGGGCAATAAGTATTTGCCTGGTCATCTCTCTGTTACTGGATATTTGTTTTCTTTAAGGTTTCTACATAAGAGGACAATTAACAGGGACTATAAGACAGCACGTTTGCCTGGTCCTAAAAGCAAACTCATCTTTCACATGGAAACAATTTATTTTGGCCTCCTCATATTTTGAGTCTTTCCATCTAGACTGATCTAAATTGGCTTGCTTTTGGAACCTTGATCAGCTTTGATTTCAGCATGGCATACCAGTCTGCATGGAATGAGAGCCTTCTATCACTTCACAGCCTGAAGCAGTGTTTTAAAATGAGACCATGAACTGGACCTGCATCTACTGTACTTTGGACTGATATGGGGACTTTGGAATGTTTGACCTTGCTTTATCATCTATCACTCTTTTAAGATTTGGGATGGGATTTGTTAAAACTGTGTAATTATTGCTTTATGTTTGAGGATTTTTAGGAAATGCCACTGTACTAGTCTATTATTATAGGGATTTTAATTCACTCTTGGGATTTATATGGGGAATAGTCATTTGATAATTCCTTTCTGAGAAAAAAAAAAAGGGAGGAAGAAGAGAATATTTGGAAAACTGGTAGATTTTTCAAAATACCTGAAATAATGACCCTATTCACTTTTTAGCACTTCTTACCCCTATCTCACTAGTTCAGATTCAATTTAGATGCTTTAGCTTTAGAATCCCTTATTTTATTAAAATTGCCCTGGCAGACTCAGTTTGGGGATTATTTTTAAGCTTTAGAATTCATTAATTAGTACTTGAAGTTCAAAGGCCTTTAATTGGCCTTCTTTGCTTTTTCCCAAGTAGATAGTGCTGGCCAAACCCATTCATGTACACTCTCACCTCCTTGAGACTGGTGATGACCCTTGATGTATATGAGCAATAGAAACAAAATATGAGAAATAGAAACAAACATCAGACCTGGTTAGCCAATGACAGGTAAGATTCCTTCAAGGACTAGCCGACCTAAGCCAGGAAGAGATGTTTCTGTACATCCTTCCTATATGGTAAGGCTTTTCCCCATAGGAACAACCTAAGCCAGGCACAGGTCGAGAAATGAGAAATTCTACATTTGATTTTTTTTTTTTAATATAAATGAAAAAAGGGGACCTGTTGGGGCAGGCACTAATCTACAACCACATAAGGCCAACCTTGAATAGTTGAATCTCTAATCGCATCATACCAAAGACTTCCTGAATAGGAATCTCTAATCACATCCTAACTTTGAATAGGCAGATATCTTGGCATCCCCTAATCACATCATAGAGCTTCCTGCCACCAGAAACATCTGAGCAGCTCATCCTTGGGCGGGATACCAACCCTTTGTCATGGACCCCCACCCTGTACTGTGTTTGTACAACCCTGCCTTCTTTTCTACTGCTATATATATCTGTACTATTGCACCCATTAAAATGAGGCTTGATCAGAAAAAAAAAAAAAAAAAAAAACAAGCTAATTGTACAATAATTCAGAGTCTGATTCTTTTTGTACAGCAAAATAATGTTTTGGTCATGTATACTTATTGTGTATCTAAGTTATATTTTAATATATTTAACATCTACTGTCATCCTGCCATTTAGGGGAGGGTAAGAAGGTGAAAAATTGGAACAAGAGAGTTTGGCAATTGTTAATGCTGTAAAGTTACCCATGTATATATCTTGTAAATAAAAGGCTATTAAAAAAAAAAAAAAAAAAAAAAAAAAGCTCAACTGAAGGATCACCTTCTACTTGATGTCTTTTCCTGATGCCTGATCTCCTTTTGGGTGCTAATATCTTTACAAATTACCTTGTATCTATGGCTATGTACATAGCCATCTATGGGCCAGAGGTAAACTCCATAGTGGATAATGAGCTAGCCTCAGCATCCAGGAGAACTGTCAGTGGATAGTGAGCTAGCCTTAGCTTCAGGGTGACCTGCCTTTGAGTCCTTCCTGCTTTGGCACATCCTGCTAGCTATATGACCTTAAGCAAATCATTTAACCTCCAGGTGGTTCCCCCACCCCAAGGCAACTCTGTTAGACTTATTTGTAGAGCAGGTAAAGATCTGCTTTGGAAATAGGATCTTTCTCACTTGAAATTTCCTTTATCCCATCTGAGAGCTTTTACTTTTTTCTTTGAATACTCAGCATTTAACACAGATCTTGGCACATATGAAGCTCTTAATGATCAATTAATTAATTGAAATGTGCACAGAAGACTGGAGAAAATGCTGAACTTGCAATCAGAAAACGAGGGTTTGCAGCAGGATGATTTCAGAAAGGCCTGGAGAGACTTACATGAACTGATACTGAGTGAAATGAGCAGGACCAGGAGATCATTATATACTTCAACAACAATACTATATGATGATCAATTCTGATGGATGTGGCCCTCTTCAACAATGAGATGAACCAAATCAGTCCAATGGAGCAGTAATGAACTGAACCAGCTACACCCAGCGAAAGAACTCTGGGAGATGACTAAGAACCACTACACAGAATTCCCAGTCCCTCTGTTTTTGTCCACCTGCATTTTTGATTTCCTTTACAGGTTAATTATACACTAATTCAAAATCCGATTCTTTTTGTACAGCAAAATAACTGTTTGGACATGTATACCTATATTGTACTTAACTTATACTTTAACATATTTAACATGTATTGGCCAACCTCTGCCATCTGGGGGAGGGGATGGAGGAAACAAATTGGAACTGTGTACTCAGTGTGAGGGGACAGCAGGCAGGCATTTAAGAGCTACTCTGACTATCCCAAAGAGCATAAAATCTGTGTCTTCTAAGACACCAGGATTTGTGTCCTCATAAGAAGTCATTTGGTACCCTATAGTTTGTCAGTGTCAAGTCCCGTGTATTCCACAGTTTTGGAATTGGTACAAAAGGTTTGGCAATTGTCAATGCTGTAAAATTACCCATGCATATAACTTGTAAATAAAAAGCTATAATAAAAATTTTTTTAAAAAGAAAGAAAACCAGGGTTTGAAACCTGCCTTTGCAACTCAATTAGACAATTAGTTCACTGCTAGAGTACCTAGCAACAAGAGTGCTAGGGAATAGAATAACAAGAGTCTGCATTAATTTTGAGATCCTTCATTGTGTACCTTGCACACAGTGCCCCATTTGCATAGGCAACAAGTCTGTGCAAAGACAAGTCTTGTGCTACCTGACCCTTATAATCTGTGGCTGGTTGGATTTCAGTCATCTCACTCTTGGAAATGGATGTTGAGGCCTCAGGTGTGAGTTCTGCCTCACTAGCTATAGGTCCGGGGCACCTACCCTGTAGCCACGCCAGGACAGGCATCGAGCACGGACCATATCAAGATCGCCCCCACCGTCTCAGGAGTTGGGCTCCTGGATACACAAGCTAAACACACTTGTTGTTGGAGCACATCGGCACAGGGAGATGAGAGGGACAGCAGAGGGAGAGAGAGGAAGCAGCGGGAGAGACAAGATGATGTAACCAAGCAATAAAGCTTCTTTAACGGCATAAGGGGTGTCAGAACTGCTCTGTCATATCCAGAGATGTCTGTCTTCCAAAAGTCGTAGAGGCAACGATAATTGTGGGTAAGTGCTCAGACACCAGCTGGTGTCAGCAGGTCTGCACTAGTTGGGAACCCCAACAACTGGCACCTGAACTGGAACCCAACAGAAGTTAGGGGAATCCAGGTTTTGGGTACCCAGAAACAGAGTAGCCACTTAACCTAAGCTAAATGGTCGATTGAGGCTGGGGAAGTGCTATAAGCCTTCTGGGATGGGATCTGATTTCAGTTTCCCTTTAGTGACACTCTTGACTGTTGATGTAAACAGGTGTATAAATTGGCTAAACAGAGACACATCATGGTACATCTTAAACAATGCAGTAAGTTTGTAAAAATCCTTCTGACAGTGTCCCTATGGTTGGAATACATGGGACTTGACCCTGACAAAATTGACATTATAGGGTACCAAATGATTTCTTATGAGGACACAACTTCTGGTGTCTTAGAAGACACAGATTGTATGCTCTTTGGGATAGTCAGAGCAGCTCTTAAAGGTCCTACCTGCTGTCCCCTCACACTGAGTGCACAATGCTAGACTAGAGGATCCTGAGCAGCAGAGCCAGAGTTAGAAACCTTACCTCCGCTTCCACCTTTTCCTCTCCTGCCGGCACGATTGTATCCATCATTGCCAAGTTGTGAGTATCCCACTCCCAGCACTCCAAAGATTTCAACAGAAACTAGAGAGCCCAAGTATAAGGGAGCAGGAGGAACAGATCAGATAGACAGGCTTGAAAACCTTCTTGTGATTTTCTTACAGCAAGCAGCAGTTCAAACTCTCCCCACAGTTGTACAGTTTCAGTGAGCATGATAATTCATCCTGTTGGTCTCCAAGGCATGCAAAACTGTCCAAATTTGTGTCAGTGGTATGTTAACAGAGTAATACAACCCGTTAGGCAGGAATTTCCCAGGGCTTTGATTGTCCACTATATCCATGCTCTATTACTAGCAGTAGATGCTAGCAATGAAATTCAGTTACAATATGTGCACCAAGCAATCCTCACTGTACTACAGCTTAATGGCTTATACCCTGCTTCTGATAAAACTCAAACTCAATCTTTTTTCTTACCTGGGTTATGTGGGGGAGTGTGTGTTTCTCTATGTCCTCCCCAATTGGATATGATCAAAGTGAAGACTCTGAAAGATTTTCAAAAAGTGATTGGGCTGATACAATGGATGAGGTCAGTAGTTCCTATTCCACCTTCACTGATGAAGCCCTTATATGACATATTACCCGGTGATCCTTTACTATTGTCCCCCTGTCAGTGGATTTCAGCAGCTAGAGACAGTTTTCACTCCATTGACAATTATGGTCTAAATGGCTCACACGTATAGGTCCCACCCTTCCAACTGAGTTAACCCTACAAAAAGATGCCCCCATGTATGCCATGCTCCATCAAGGAGAGGGCCCTACCAAGTGGTTGTACCCTCGAAGAGCCACAAAGGTCATAGTATCTTGGACAGACTTGCTGGCTGAATTTCTCTGGTCCTGCATACAAAGGACACCATGGCTTAGTGGGATCTACCCAATTGTGCATGCTCCCATACCAGAACAATACATTTTAGCTATTGCACAGGACAATTTGTTGTGGGCCTCCAATGTGTCTGTTGTAAGCTTTAAACCTACCTGTGATAGTCTGTATCAGATGACCAGCTCCCTATGGGTCCCCCCTAAGATAATATCTACAGAATCACTCGTGGGCCCAACAGTGTTCACTCACGCCACCAAATCAGGAAAAGCTGCCATAGTATGCCCTAATACCAATCAACAATGGGTTCTCCACACCCCCTATGAGTCTGCTCAACTGAATGAACTGTTTGCTATATAATTAAAGCTTTAGAATTTTTTCCTCAGGCATGTAACATTATTTGGACAGTGCCTATGCTGCAAAGGCTCTTCTTCATTTGCCTTCTGCCTACATTGAAGACAGAAATACTAATATATTTTTTTTGCTTCAAACAGCTCAATCAATACCTTTTCCAGGTTCCTGTGGGCAACTACTCAACCAGGCGAGGCGACCAGGCATGCCATCTCACATCCTTATCACTGTTTCTCTCTTGCAGGCTCTCCGTCATGCCTTAAAATTGATAGCCCCATATATTCCTCCAAAGGCTTTGCTCTCTTTTTACAGGAATTTGGGATTCGCCACCTCACAGGCCTTCCTTATAACCCCACAGGCCAGGCAGTGGTTGAGTGTGCCAACTGCACACTGAAGACCATGCTGCAAAAGCAAAAAGGGGGAGGTGGAGGTGAAGGGATGGGACACTTAACCCAGTCCCAATTGGACGCCGCTCTCTACACACTTAATTTTCTTCAATTTTCAGCTATCGATACCCTTATGCCAACTTACACTTCTGTGCTATGCCACAGGTCAAGGATTCACAGGTTTCTCCCCATACCAGGACGGCTCCGACACAATGGCGAGCAAGGTGGAAAGACATACCAGACGGTCATGGAAGGGGCTGTGGGTGGTACACAAATGGGGGACAGGGTCTACTGCTTATTCCAGGTCCCAATGAAGCCAGACAATGGGTGCCAACCCGCTCCTTGTGACTCCTGGGACCTCCAGAACAAGAAGAAGAGTAAAAGGAGGCGGAAAAGGGACACGCCAGTCAACAGAAAAGAGAGAGCAGAAGAGAAGACTGAAATGGCTATGTCATGGACTTGTTCTAATCAAATCCAAGAATTGGCAAAGTTTGTAGCTGACAATGTATTAGCAAAAAAATTCCAGCCTCCCTAATGATATTTCTCATGATCTTATTGATTGGATATATCAACATACAAATGTCAATACTCTCATGGTTGTCTCATATTTTACTGTTAATTGCCTTTTTTATTGTATTGCTGTTGCTTTTACCTTGTATTTTCTGATGCTTTCTCGCTCTTACAACAGCTCCTTGCAGGACTGGTAACTGAGTGGCACCTCCTTCCTAGAATACAAAAAGGGGGAGATGCTAGAGTACCTAGCAACAAAAAGGCTAGGGAACAGAATAACAAGAGTCTGCATTAATCTTGAGACTCTTCACCATGTACCTTGCACATAATGCCCCATTTACATAGGCAACAAGTCTGTGCAAAGACAAGTCTTGTGCAAACCTCACCCTTGTGGTCTTTGGCTGGTTGGATCTCGGTCAGCTCACTCTTGGGAATGGATGTTGAGGCCTCGGGTGTGAGTTCTGCCTCACTGGCTACAGGTCCAGGGCACACACCCTGTAGCCACGCCAGGACAGACATCGAGCACACACCATATTGAGATCACCCCCACCATCTCAGGAGTTGGGCTCCTGGATACACAAGCTAAGCACACTTGTTGTTGGGGCACGTTGGCAGGGGAGATGAGAAGGGTATAAGAACAGGACAGGAGAGGGAAAGAGAGGAAGCAGGGGAAGAGACAAGATGATGTAACCAAGCATCTCTAACTGCATAAGGGTGTCAGAACTGCTCTATCATATCCAGAGGTGGAGATGGATGTCTGTCTCCGAAGGTCGTGGAGTCGACCATAATTGTGGGTAAGTGCTCAGACACCAGCTGATGTCAGCAGGTCTGCACTAGTTGAGGACCCCAACAGTTCACTTTGCCTATTTGGGCCTCAGTTTCTCTTCTATAAAATGCAGGAGTTAGACTAGATGACCATTAAGGTCCCCTTCAACCCTTGGCAACTCATAGATGTAGTGTGTTTTGAGGGTTGGGTTGTATGTTATAGAAATAACAAAGAGGTTATAATGAGAACCAGATAAGATGACATTTATAAAAAACTTTAGTACAGTGTCTGGCATGTAGTAGGTACTTTTTCCCTTCCTCCTATTGATGAAGTGATTGTTTAAGAAATGTTTTCCCTTCAATTGATCAATGATGGACAGAAGCAGCTACACCCAAAGAAAGAACACTAGGAAATGAATGTAAGCTGCTTGCATTTTTGTTCTTCTTCAGGTTATTTATACCTTCTAAATCCAATTCTCCCTGAGCAACAAGAAAACTATTCGGTTCTGCACACATATATTGTATCCAAGATCTACTGTAATCTATTTAACATGTATAGGATTGTTTGCCATCTTTGGGGAGAGGGTGGAGGGAGGGAGGGGAAAAATCGGAACAGAAGTGAGTGCAAGGGATAATGTTGTAAAAAATTACCCTGGCATAGGTTCTGTCAATAAAAAGTTATTTAATTAAAAAAAAATTATGACACTACTGAAAAAAAAAAAGAAATGTTTTCTTATTCTAAGAAAAACACAAAACACATTCTCCTACAACAACTTAATAGACTAGGTGATACAAGTACCATAATTCCCATTTTATCCAGGAGAAATCTGAGACTCAGAGAGATAAAGACTCAGAGGTAAAGTAATTTGTCCAAAGTTGCAAAGGTTAAAGCTGCTGGTGCTATTCACATTTCCTGATTCTGATTTAGTCCAGAACTCTTTCCATTATACTACATTCCGATTCACCCTACCTTTCTGGTCTTATCTCATCCTACACCCACTCACATGATTGATGTTCCAGTAAAACTGGACTTACTTTCCATTCCTAGAGGCAGTGAGGCAAAGGCAGGGGTGAGCTGGTAAATGTTTAACTACCAGATCTGCGGGAGAGACACGACATACTTTTAAGTTTATTCTGCATCATTAATACTTAAATGTAAATAATTAATAAGACAAGAAATTAAGCTGCATTTATAGTTTGCCAAAGTATAAATATTCACGCTGAAAATTTAACAATCAACTGTAGGTATGGATTGGCTCCGGCAGTCCTGGGTTCAGTGGAAAAAAAGCATTGATTCTCTAGAATCAAGAGACTTTTTTCAAAATCTCACCTTTGATCTTTACTTCATATGTGACTTTGGACAAATCACATCATTTTTCTGGCCCTCAGTTTCTTCATCTGTAAAAGGAAGGGATTAGACCAAATGGCCTCTGAGATACTTTCAACTATAGATCTATGGTAGAGATGTTTTTGCTTTCATAAGATCATCAATTTAGATATGGAAAGAACCTTTGAAATTATCTGATCCAACAACAACATTTTACAATTGAGAAAAATGAGGCTTTAAGAGGTCAATTAACTTGAATCCAGGCTCTCTGACTCTCAATGAAACACATTATTTCTGCCACTTGAGGCTCCCTTCCCACCATGGTTGGAATGAACAGCCCCTTCCTCTCTCACCTATAGTATCTTTCTAGCCATTTCCCTTGATTGAAATTCCTCCTATTCTTTACAATCCACCTCAGGGTCCATCTCTTACATGAAGCTTTCCCCAACATGCTTCTTTCCCCATCCCACCAATACAAGATGAAAGCAATCTTTGAACTTCCTTATATTTCTCAGATCACTTTGCCTAAACCTCTACATTTTTGTTTCTTACTCTTTCTTGTATTAAAGAAGCACAATTAGAACTAGATGGGACTTCAAATACCATCTAGTCCTATCCCTTCATTTTATGAGGAGGAAACAATTCATTTTCTCATTAGACTATCAGTATATTGAGATCAGAACCTGTGCTATATTTTCTGTATCTCTAGCACTGAGCACAGTGCCCTACACAGCATTTATAATCATAATGATAATGTTTATTATTTTGATAACTATTTCCTTCATTGAATTGAGTTGTAGTGTAGTGTAGTAGATAAAGATTTATCCCTGAAACCAGGAAGAGTCCCAGGTTCAAATCCTACATCTAACACTTACTTGGATTTAGTGACCCTAGGCCTCATGCAGACTATAACAGTCATCATTCAAGAACAACCCAAACCAAATTAAAATGTAATTGAGAAATATTTAACAAAGTTAATTAAAATATAATAAAACATAGGTAATAGTAATATTTGGTTTTCTAAGTCGACATATGGCCACAGGGATCTTTATGTATGGTTCATTGATCAATCTATCCATGATTAGGTTTGGTTTGGGGTTTTTTGGAGAAAGGTATTGAAGTGGTTTGCCATTTTATTCTCCAGTAGATTAAGGTTACATGACTTACTCAGGTTCATCCAGCTTGTAAGTGTGTGAAGCCAGATTTAACTCATGAAGATGGTCTTCCAGACTCTAGGCCCAGTGCCCTATCTACTGAGCCACCTAGCTGCAAATTGTAATATAATAGAATTAATGTAATAGAAATCTAATAAAATTATAGTTGGAGAGAACTTACTAATCTGCAGTGGTAGATAGTTTCTTAATGAAATTATTGTTAATACCTATCTTCATTAACTGAACTGAATTAAGTTGTTTCTGTGCCGAAGTTAGGTCACATTCTTGATGATGATAATGATGATAATCTAATCTTCCTAAATTACTAGATGACAAAAATATAAATCTTGAAAATATCCTAGTGAATTTAACAAATAAGCTCTACGAGAACCAGCTCATCAGCACAGACAACGATTGGCCATGATTGTCTAGACATAATACTGATCCTTTAAAATTTAAGAACAACTTTTAAAATAAATGTTGTCATACTGAATACTCATCACCTCTAAACAACATGTAATTAAAACCTCTCAAAATATAGAGACCTAACAGAAGAAATCAAAACCATATAGGAGCAGGAGGAAACTCCTATATAATCATTCATGTTACTCTTTATACTCCTAGAATTGTCCCAAAGATGCTTTTAGCAAGGTGATGAAGTTATGCCCCAATACTTTTGTATAATTATAAAAGCCATCCACCTACATCCACCCACCACTGAACATCAAGATCCTAGACATGGAGACTGACAGGGACCTCAGAAGACTTCTGGCCTTGCCTCCCTCATTTTACAAAGGAGGAGCCCAGGGCCCAGCAAAGTTGTGTCCAAAGTTACCCCAGCAGTAACACTAGAAGTGGGATGAATACCCACATCCTCTAACTCCAAAGTCAGTGTTCTTTTCATTCTATCCCACTGCCTCTTGACATAAAAGAATATGATTGCAGGAAAGCAACTGGTCCAAGGACAAGCCATTTGAATCTGGGCTACCTTAAAGATAAAAATGAGAAGAATGAAACAGAAATAATATTAATATTAAGTGACACTTATCTAGCACAATTAAAGTTTCTAAAACACTTCCCTCACAAAAGCCTGTTGAAGCAGGTCATACAAGTGTGTTCCCATTTTACAGGTGAGGAAACCGTGGCAAAGTTTTCCATAGCCAATAAATGTCAGAGCCAACAGTAATCCCATTTAGGTCACAATCTTCCCCCTCTCCCTTGACTTTCTCCCTAAAGAAGATAGGGCTTCAGAAGGCCTGTTGAGCAGGGACTATCAAAGTTTAAATTGGCAGGTGCCTTGTACCCTCTCCTGTGACATCAGCAAGCTGCTCTGTTCTGTCTCTGATGCAGCTGGCTGTTACCATTGAAAATGCGCTTATTGTTTCCCCGAGAGCCCCACTGGTTTTCCTTCCAGCTGCTAGGACTTCATGGATAAAAGACTCAATAGGTCTGGTTGTCCAGCCTATCCCTCCCACCCAAAGCCATCCAGCCTTCTGCTTTGTTCCACAGCAAGACAAAGATGCTTATCCCACGGGGAAGGACATTTGTGTGACAGAGCTCTCTGCTTTGTCTCCCTTCTACAACCGGTGCTCCTCTTGAAACAGGGAGAGAATTATAGTGAGATCACAGAAGCCTAGGACTAGAAAGCACCAAAGGTAACATGCTGTAACTGAAAGAGTAATGAATTTGGAGCCAGGGACTTTAGTTCAATTCCCAACTCTGCCAGTTATATACCTGTGACTTTTGGCAAGTTATTCCTAAATCTAAGCTTCAGTTTTCCTCTTCTGTAAAATGAACAGGTTATTGTATAGTTTGTATGCAGCCTGCTTATGGGTTATATAATACATATTGGTCTCTTCCAATTCTAAAGCTGAGAAATCTGAGAGATTATCTATTCCAATCAGTCACCTAAGGCACAAACCCTTTCTGTAACATTCCCAGGAAGTAGCATGGAGTTCACTATTCCAATCTAATCAGGCATTCTGTTCTATTGTCATGCAGTTCCAGTTATTTAATTTTTTTTATATTGAGCTAAAATCTGCCTCATTTTCCAACAATGACCCTAGTTCTTCCTTCAGAAGATAAACAGAATAAATCTAATCTCTCCACCTCATGACAGCCTTCTAAATACTAAAAGATAATAATCATTTCCAATCCCCTCAGATCTTTTCTAGAATTTGAAACACCCATAATTCCCTCATAAATGAACTTATATGATAAGAATGAGGTGGCAGTAGAATAATCCTGGAATCACGAGACCTAAGTTCAAATTCCATCTAAAAATGACAATCTGAAAATGACAAACTTTGAGCCAGTACCTCAACCAACCTAATTTGTTCTAATGTAAAAGGACACAGGTTGGACTATATCAGGGTGTCTTAAACCTTTTCCTCTTATGACCCCTTTTTGCCTGAGAAATTTTTATCTGACCTCAGGTACATAGCTATAGAAAATAGGTAAACAAATCTAACATATTAAAATCATAATTTTGTGACCCCACATTCAGTTAAGAGATCCCATATGGGGTCCCCAGTTTAGGAAGCTAGAAACATGTTTAACAGAATCCACATATTGGATTATTTGCCTTCTAGGGAAATGGTCAGGGAAAGGGGGGGGGGGAAATTGGGAGATAAGATTTTGCAAGGATTAATGTTGAAAAATTATCCATGCATATGTTTTGAAAATTAAAAAGCTTTAATAAAAAAAAAAAAGAAGCAGCAGCAGATAGGGACTAGATTATCTCTGAAGTCTGTCTCTTGCAGCTCTATGGATAATTTAGTTAATCTTATCACTCTAAGGTTTCCCATCTATTCCCCCTTTCCTCTCAAAGAATCAGAACTACATGAAATAGGTAAATGCAGTCACCAAACAGGAGGCCATTATTGGAAACTGGGCTCTCCTAGTGAGGGAATTAGACACCCAAGATTTTTTCTAGCTTCAATGATCCCATGTTCTCTGAGATCTCTTATAGCTTTAAATCTATGAAGCTATGAGCCTATGAGTTCATGTCCTAGCTCTAACATTTACTATCTGAGATATTAGGGGAAAGATACTTCTTCTCTGAATCTGTTTCCTGATTTATAAAATGCAGAGAAGAATGTGTGGACTAGTGACTTCATGGAATTGTTATGAAGAAAGTGATTTGTAAACCTGAAAGCATCATAGAAATGGGAGTTATGATATTGATGATGATGATGATGATGATGCAATGTACTCATTCACTCATGCAATATACAGACTGTTGTACATATATATATATATATATATATATATATATATATATATATATATGTAAAGCAATAGGAGAGTAAGTGACTTGCTCAATGTCATACAGTCAGTAAGTATCTGAGGCCACATTTGAACTCAGATTTTCCTGACTGCTAGACCAGTACTCCATCCATTGCATCATATAGCTGCCCATGTACATATTTTCTAGTTTTTGGAAATTAATAAGCAGCTGGTGATGACAATGATAATGATGATGATGATGATGATGATGACACATCTCTGCAGTATCAAGCAATTTGGTTGATCTTTATCTGAAAATGATATTGAAAACTGCTCATTATACCTTAGATCAAGAGATAGTCAACAATACAGGTGCTCAGCTTGTGGAAGCTGACTGAAGTTTTTAAAATTCTGAGAGGGAAGGATTTGACTTCAGTTATTTCCCCCTTTCTTCCCATGTTCTCCTCCTTTCAGTGAGTTCTTCTCCATTGAGCACCCAGAGCTATGCAATCACACTAAGATGCTTCTGTGAGGGATGGAGAGAAGAAAGTAATTTAAGAATTAGCATAATGCAATAGAAAGACAAAGTCTGGGTCACCCACTCTGTATATGACTTTGAGCTAATTCCTTTTCCTCTATAAAATGAGGGTAATAATATTAATAAACTACAATGGCTCCCAATTACCTCTCAATAAAATATAAACCCTATTTCTTAGTTTTTTATGCCCTTTTCAACCTGGCCCAAATCTATTTTTCTTATCTCATTACAAATTACTCTCCTTCCCAAACTCTTCAACCAAGTCCAGATGGACATATCTCTGTGTAATCCCAAGGTCACTTTTAATCGGGTGACCAGTTCCTCCATTTGTCCTATTTCGTATTCTGCCTTAAGGTTATGACCCTCCCCTCTTAATGGTTGAGATAAAGGTGTTATAGACATTCCTTAATGTCATTAGAATATCAGTAACCTCCATCTATGAGGCTATCCCCACCTAGGTATCTGCATTATGTCATTGTTAATGTTATTCCATAAAAGGCTTGCTGTCCCGATACTCTGGGCTAGACTCTGAGATGATAGTCTCCTCTAGCCCTGGGGATCCATTGCTTCCAGTATTTCTCTCCATTTAATAAACTATTGAATTGGTCTCTAATCTCTGTCCTGCTCAGTTTCTTTTGGCATTACATCTGTATCTTACACCTGACACTCCAAGTTATCAAGTCTCTTGATGCTGGCTGTACCTGAGTGTCTGGAATGGGTTTCCTCCTTGTCAACTCTTTTCAAGAGGCATATCAAGTTGACAAGGAGGAAACCCATTCCAGAAGCTTTTCCTGAACTTCTTCAAATTGCAAGTGCTTTCAGTCCCCTACTATTTCATATTTAACTACTCTATTATTTTTAGTATTTCTTTTTTTAATAGGTATTCTATATATAACTATACAGCTAACTAAACACTCACACACACACACACACACACACAATGTATTAGTTATCTTTCTCTTTAGAATTTAAATTCCTTGAAAACTGGGATTGTTGTTATTGTTGCTGACATTTTAAAATCTGTTAGAACCTAGCACAGGTACATAATGAGCATCAGCCTAGTACATAGTGAATACCTAATAAATCCTTGTTGATTGATAAAACAGTGGTTCAGATGTTCTCTAAGCTCTTGTCCAACTCTGAGTTCCTCTGATGGCAAAGCCTCTTTTTCTACATTCCTTCTTCACTATATTACTCCCTTGTCAATCAGATGAGGAAGCTAGGAGAGGTCAGAACTGCAGTTGTTTACTTGAGCAACAATTAGTCATCTAAAAAATCACCCAGTCAATCTCAGTCTATCAGCTGGTCACTTAGGTTGCTACCTTAACAGCCAAGAAAATTCCCTTAGGATAGAATTGATCTTAGCATCACTTTTGGATTTTAAAGCTTTTTAAACTTTTAGATTTTAATAAATTTGATAAACAAGCAACCCTCCCTCCCTATCCTATCCCTCCCCTCCACCTTTTCCCAATTCAACCCCAGACAATATGATATTAGTTCAAAAGAATATCATCCATCTCTTTCTTTTCTTCCCTGTCTTGGGACTACTCTGCATTCAGTCTCATATATGTTCTGTATTCTATCCACAGCCTTGAACAATGAGAGTTCCCCTACAGAACAATCCCCAAGTCCTAGCAAGATTCCCCATCTGTAAAATGAAGAAGTTAACATTCTAAATAATAATTTGGAATCACGTAAAGAGAATGATTTAAATCTCTGCACCTTTTGACCCCAGGATTCCATTACTTGTGAATAAATACCCCAAGTAGGTCAATGTTAAAAAGAAAGTATACAACAAAACATTTATAGCAACACTTTGTGGTAGAAAAGAATTGATTCATTGGGGAATAGCTGAACATATATTTTCTAAGAAATGACCCATATGTTCATGTTTTATTAATAAAGAGAGATAATATAAGCAAATTAGAAGAACAAAGGATAGTCTACCTCTCAGATCTGTGGAGAAGGAAGGAATTTATGGCCAAAGAAGAACTAGAGTACATCATGGAATGCAAAATAGATAATTTTGATTATTTTAAATTTAAAAGTTTTTGTGCAAACAAAACCATTGCAGACAAGATTAGAAGGGAAGCAATAAACTGGAAAAAATTTTTACATCCAAGATTGCTGATAAAGGCCTCATTTCTAAAATATATAGAGAACTGACTCAATTTTATATGAATTCAAGCCATTATCCAATTGATAAATGGTCAAAGATATGAACATACAATTTTCAGATGAAGAAATTAAAATCATTTCTAGTTATAAGAAAAAGTGCTTTAAAATCACTATTAATTAGAGAAATGTAAATTAAGATAACTCTGAGGTACCACTATACACCTCTCAGATTGGCTAAGATGACAGGAAAAGATAATGATGAATGTTGGAGGGGATGTGGGAAAACTGGGACATTAATACATTGTTAGTAGAATTGTGAATTGATCCAACCATTCTGGAGAACAATTTAGAACTGTGCCCAAAGGGCTATCAAACTATGCATACCTTTTGATCAAGCAGTATCTCTGCTGGGTCTGTATCCCAAAGAGATAGCAAAAAAAAAGGAAAGGAATCCATATGTGCAAACATTTGTAGAGACAAGAAACTGGAAACTGATTTGATGCTCATTAGTTGGGGAATAGCTGAATAAGTTATGGTATGTGAACATTATGGAATTTTACTGTTCTATAAGAAATGATCAGTAGAATTATTTCAGAAAGGTCTGGAGAGATTTACATGAACTGATGCTAAGTGGAGTAGAACAAGAAGAACATAGTACACAGCAACAAGAAGATTATGTGATGATCAATTCTGATCTTTTCAATATAGAGGTGATTCAGGCCAGTTCCAATGGTCTTGTGATGGAGAGAGCATCTGCCCCCAGAGAGAGGACTATGGGGATTGAGTATGGATCACAATATAATATTTTCACTTTTTTTGTTGTTATTTGCTTGCATTTTGTTTTCTTTCTCATTTTTTTTTCCTTTTTGATCTGATTTTTTTTGTGCAGCATGATAATTATGGAAATATGTATAGAGGAATTGCACATGTTTAACATATTTTGGATTACTTGAAATCTATGGGAGGAGATGGGAGGAAGGAAGGGAGAAAAAAAATTTGGAACACAAGGTTTTTCAAGGGCAAATGTTGAAAATTATTTATGCATAGTTTTGAAAATAAAAAGTTTTAAGAAAAAAAATTACCCATGTGATCAGTAATTTTTTTTGAATGGATATTTATTTGAATGGATACAAAATGAAGTAAGCAGAGCCAGGAAAACAATCTATACAATGACCACAACAATGTAAATAACAAAAATATTCAAAAATTAAGGTTGTGATTTTGTAGTGACCAAGTTTGGCTTCACAGAAAAGATGTTTGTAATATTCTCTTCTCTAAAGTATAATGTTGTCTGGAAATAATCCTAACAGATGTGTGAAGATATTACCCCTGTTTTTTGTTTGTTTTATTTTGTTTTGTTTTTCAGAAGTAGGGAATCGGGGATGTGGAACACTGCACATAATTTTGGTCTGATGGTTGTTAGTTTTGTTGAGCTTTTTTTCTTTCCTCTTTAAAAAAAAACCTTTAATATAAGGGATGGCTTCTTGAAAGGATTTGGTAAGGAGGAGGCACATTCCAGACATCTAGGGAAAGGCAGTATCAAGACACAGAGATATAGTGAAAAATGTAGATGATGTAAAATCAAAAGATAATAAAAATTTTTTTATAATGAAATATTTGTATAGAATAGGCACTAAGATTCCTTATATCTCAAAACCTCTATTGTAGTTTTTCTCTGGTCTCAGAATAATAAGATGTGTCTTTTAAGATATTGGGATGGGCAGGGAAATCATTGCAGCCTACAGAGTTCCTCTGCTTTGTCACTGGACAGTTTTCAAGGGAGAGGATTTATGCTCCTTACATACCTTCTGCCTATGAAACAATCTATTTCATAAGTCACTGCAAGGGTGTACTAGAGCCAGCTCAACCAGTCTATGGGAGAACTGATTGTTAAAATTTCAGAATGAGCATTTACATAATCAGAAATCATCTGATACTATAAATCAGGACTTCATTTATCTTTTTGCTTGTTGTCTAGACTTAAGAAAGTGATAGAGAAATATTAATATTGCTGATTAAACATGAGTGTTCTGCGTATATGTCCATCAATCCTACAATCTCATTGCCAGCTGTTAAACAATTTGCCAGCACATACCTGCATGTGGGGAAACCAACACATTGATAAATTAGTGTTCCTAGAGATTTCAGTAGTTGGCAACCTAAATGTCTTTTTTCCCCCATCTGCTGGAGACCAAGCAAGTGTAACCCTGAGACTCAAGCCTATTCCTACTAAAGAGCATCTAACTTGATTTTTAGGAAAAGAATTCATAGTTTTATCATTTTGATAATGGAGAAACATCAAGATTAAAGTGACCATTACAGACTCAACAGTGATATAGTTACTATCAAGTAAAATCCATTTCAGCTCAATTCAATTCAGCAAATATTTTTTGAATACTGTGTTTAGTTTTGGGTCTCTTGGGGATTAAGGGAGGTAGGCACAGAAATAAATAACACAAAATCCCTATCCTCTCTGAGCTCAGAGTCTGGTTGAGAAACAAAATAGCATAGTAGATAAAATGATGGACTTTGGTTCAGGAAGACAAGAATTCACAGCCTAACTCTGGCACCAATTAACTGGATTTCTGGCAAGAAGCTAGACTTCCTAGCCTTTTGTTTTTTTTCTCCTCAGAAAAACAAAGAAAAGAACTCTGGATTAATTACCCCTAGGGTTGTGGTGAGGATTCTCTAGACAAAGTATGTAAAGCATTTCATAATCTTTTAAATACAATGCAAATGTCAATTTTGAAGGAAAAAAACGGGGCTAAGAAAGAGAAAGGAAAGACTAGAATATACACTAAAATGTGAATAGTGCCCTAAGAGATTTAAGAAAATGTGATGAAAAGGGAATTGAAGGATTTTTTTGGTTTGAAGGAGAGAAATGCCTACTAGGGAAGGGTGACTAGGGAAGGCTTTATGGAAGATATGGCACCACTCAGAAGAGGATTGCAGCAAGTGGAGATAAAGTGAAGATTTGAGGCCTTCTGTTTAAGACATCAGTTTAAAATCCTTTAAGCATTTCTGTCCCACCCATGACTGGGGTGGGGTTGGGGGTGGGAGTATGCTATAAAGGTTCTTTTGTCTTGTACAGGCCACATTCTTGAAAAAAGAGTCCATTTCTTAGCATTTTCTGCTTTCAGAGGTTTTTCCCTTCTTAGCTGACATCCTAGAGTAGTTGGTGTCAGACTCAAAAAGAAAGTGATCCAAGGCAAGTCACATAGTGTTAGAAAACCTGAAATTCACAATATGTTGTGTTTTTATTTATTTTGTTAAACACTTCTCAATTACATTTTAATTTGGTTGAATCAGGAGTTTTGTGAACCATGTGGCAAAGCATCAAGTTTGGCACTTTTGCCCAAGAGAACAGCAGGGATTTACTTCTCATCTATATGTGAGGGATAGAAAATCCCATCCAAAAATGACTACTCAGAGACTTCTCAAAGTAAAAAGGAGAAAAGTTGTTTATTTAATAAATTCTCATGAGAATGAACAATTCCACCATGAGGTGGGAAAGAGAGAGAGCTCACGGTAGAAGAACTAAGGAAAGATATAAATTTTTATAGATTTTAGTTACAAAGGATTGCATCATGAATTGGGGAACATTAAGGGATAGGTACCCCCTTCCCCCCCTTACTTGGATGTTATTCGTGCCAAAAACAGCAGATTCCCTGGTTCAGGGAGGAACCATACATCAGGCAACTAGTTGTCTAAACATTGATCACTTGAATAGCTATAAATGTCATCATTTTAGGTTAAATACATATATCTAAAAGCTAAGTGAATGTTGGCTAATACTCAACATACTTATTCAGGTCACAGAGACCTAGAGAAACTAAAATACAGGAAAGGAATTTAAAAATTCTTGGAAGTTCTTCACTTTATCTCTACTCCACACCTATATAAATTCAGGCATTTTTTACAATGTGGACCTATTTTACAGATAAGAAAATGAGTTACAGAACAGTCATAATTCTTAAAGGGTCAGGGAGAGGGCAATTGTCTGCTGGCTCATCAAATAAATGTAAAACTTCAAGATAAGAAGTATTGAATGAAAGGCCTTGAGTGAATATTAAAGTATTTACTGTTTTTATAGTATAATTAAAGAGGCTGGTCAGGTGAGTCAAAATTAGATCAGAAACTTAGACCATGAACAAATTTTGGTTCCTTTGTTCTCTGCATAATCTCAGGTGATTATGAAGTCAACTTGAGTTCAATTCAAGGCCATCCTCTTGGTTCTGACAGGCAACTTAGATACAGAACTCCTTGGGAAAATCAATGCCTATATTAACAGTTTACTAGTTAATCACAAAATTCCATTTGCTACTTACTCTCTTTTGCTTTCACTCCTAAAACTTCCAGTAGATTGGGGGAAGGGTGCATTACAATCCTATGCCTTTTATACCTCCCAACAAAATACAAAATTTACAAAGTCCCAAAGCCTAGTGCCATAAAAATAAAGATACAGGCAACACCTTGCTTCCTCAGTGCTCATCATCCTGGAGCTTCCTGTAACACACTTCGAAGATAGTCTGGATATCCCATCTGGAACAGCCTTATCAACCGGAGGACAATGGAACCTATCCTATCTTCAGCCTCTTTAAATCACCTGTAACTCCAGCTTAGACACAGCCATAACCTGGGGCTCTGAAGGATGATCAAAGAGGAAGGGAGAGTTAGCACTGACTGACCCATGGTCCATGAGCATCCTTCCTCTCCCCATCTCTTTAGAATGGATTTTTAGGCTAAAATGGTCTATATTTTCTCAGCTCTGTTCTGAGCATGGAAGATTGGACATCCAGATGTCCTGAAGGCTGAGGACTCAATTGTTATTGTTATTGGTAATGATGATAATGATAACCCACGGTTATAATATATAGAATTAAATTGAAGCCAGATTTCATCCATCAACTTTTTACCCAGGGAGAGAAGCAGCTTTACTTGAGCACCCCCATGTGTGCATGTATGATAACTGCAGAGAACAACATCTGGCAGTGTCAGTATATGATAACTGCAGAGAACAACATCTGGCAGTGTCAGTATGTCCTGAAAAGAGACTATTGGGCCGGGTAGATAGGAGACTTACCTGCTCTGATGTACTCAAATTCTTTTTTTTTTTTTCTTCTTTTTTAGAAGAATTTATTTTTATTTTTTATACACATTTTATTTATTTATTTTTATTTTTAATACACATTGTTTTATGAATAATGTTGGGAGAGAAAAATCAGAGCATATGAGAAAACCATCAGAGGAAAAAAAGAAGTAAAGATAGCATTTGTTGATTTATAGTCAGTCTCCTTAGATTTTTTCTGGATGCAGATGGCATTTTCTGTCCAAAATCTATTGGATTCCTTTGGATCACTGAACCACTGAGAAGAACCAAGTCTTTCCTAGCTGATCATCGCACATTTTTGGTATTATTGTGTATAATGTATTCCTGGTTCTGTTTGTTTTGCTCAACATCAGTTTGTGTCAATCTTTCCAGGCCTTTCTAAAATCAGGTTGTTCATCATTTTTTATAGAACAATAATATTTCATTACCTTTATGTACTATGTACTTAAATTGTAAAAATTCTCTTAGTTCTGGACTTTACATTGCCTTTTTAAGCTAAGGTCTTCAACTGGTCCCATTTTGACTGAGGCTACATCTATCCTGTGCTAGGGCCATCGCCAGTAGTCCTAATCTATATCTGGCCAGTGACTCAGATGGCTTTGAAAGGGAAAGTGAGACAGGTGACCATGCATAGCCATCCCTCTCTTAAATCCAACTCACTTGCATGTCATGGCATTATCATCTCCCTGATGTCAATGTATTTTTTGAGAATGTTGGTCAAACAACAGCAGCTTTACCACTGATCCTATATGATTTTGGGCAAGTTCTTTCCTCTCTGAGCTCATTATCCCTTTTTGTTGAGAAAATCAAATATTGATTTAATATTCTATATTTGATTCCATTATTTTAAAAGCTTCTTATTTTTAAAATATATGCATAATTTTCAACATCCATGCTTGCAAAATCTTGTGTTCCAATTTTTTTTCTCCCTTCCTTCCCCCTACTCCCTCCCTTAAATGGCAAGTAATCCATTATATTTAAACATGTGCAATTTTTCTATACATAATTTTACAAGTATCATGCTGCACAAGAACAATCAGATTAACAAGGAAAAAAATGAGAAAGAAAACAAAATGCAAACAAACAACAAAAAAGGTGAAAATACTAAGTTGTGATCCACATTCAGTCCCCAAAATCCTCTTTCTGGATGCCAATGGCTGTCTTTATCACAAGTCTATTGCAATTGGCCTGTATCACTTCATTGTTGAAAAAAAAAACACAAATATCAAGAGTCAGATCATCACATAATCTTGCTGTTGCCGTGTACAATGTTCTTTTGGTTCTACTCACTTCACTTAGCATCAATTCATATAAGTCTCTCCAGGCTTCTCTGCTGATCTTTTCTTATAGAACAATAATATTCCATAATATTCATATACCATAATTTACTCAGCCCAACTGATGGGCATCCACTCAGTTTCCAGTTTCTTGCCACTACGAAAAGGGCTGCCACAAATATTTTTGCACATGTGGGTCCTTTCCTCTTTTTTATAATCTTTTTGGGATACAGATCTAGTAGAGATACTGTTGGATCAAAGGGTTTGCAGTTTGGTACCCCTTTGGCGTGGTCCTCTATTTCTCTCTAGAATGGTTGAACCAGTTCACAACTTCACCAATGTATTAGTGTTCCAATTTTTCCATAATCCCTTCAATATTCATCATTATCTTTTTCTGTCATCTTGTCCAATCTGATAGGTGTTTGCATTTCTCTGATCAATAGTAATTTAGTGCATCTTTTCATATTGAAGCAGGTTGTGGTCCCTTTAAGAAACTGTATTTCCTTTTGGTCTGTGATCCCTTTCAGAGTCTCAACCATTCCTGGGGAAGGTATATCCTCCCCAGGTCTTTCCAGGATGCCAGGGCCTTTGATTCAATTAGAAATCCGGGTCAAAAAGCATCCCTTTGAAATGTTGTTAATTCCAATAGAAGATCTGAGCTGTCCCAGCCCCCACTGGGTCTAACCTGCTTGGGCTGTCCCAGCCCTCCACTAAGAACCAATATAACAGCTTCCTTCAAGGAAGGTCTTTTGTAGATGGACCCAGAGAGCTCACTCAGCTATCAGGACCCTTCTGTCCACTAAGAACTGAATTCTCTCTGTGCAAAGCTCCATTTTCCATAGATCTGCCACTATAGAAGTCAGTCTCTTGGTAAACTGATTTCTATCTAACAATAAACTTTCATTTTGCAACTAATATTCAGGAATGAGTGAATTCTTTCACACCTAAAACCTGTGACCAATTTATTTATTTTTTCTTTTTTTTCCTTTTCTTTTTTTTTTTTTTTTAACCTGTGGCCGATTTAAAGGAGATTCTTAACAACTCTCTTATTGCCACTAACCTCTAGACCTCCAGGAATCTAGGCCACTCAAACCACATCAATATGACTAGAAATGGTTTTAATTTCTTCATCCGAAAATTGTCTGTTCATATCCTTTGACCATTTATCAATTGGAAAATGGCTTCATTTCTTATAAATTAGAATCAATTTTCTCTATATTTTAGAAATGAGACCTTTATCAGAACTCTTGGATAATGAATTTTTTTCCTAGTTTACTACTTCTCTTCTAATCTTGTTGATGAGGTTTAGATTTGGGGTACCCAAATGAAAATGAGGTCTAGTGGCAGCGCAAGAGTCCCCTGTAAAGGAATTTACAGACTGAAAAACCTAGATTGATAAGAAGTTTATTATGGGGATTGGAAGTAAGGTTAAAGTCTAGTTAAGAAAATAGGTGAGGATAAAGAGAAGAAGGCACTGACTGAAAACATTCCAGTGGGCAGAGAGTCCGCAGGGTGCTGCCATGTTTAGGTGTTTGCATTTCTCTAATCAATAGTAATTTAGGGCATGTTTAGACCCTCTGTAAAGAGAGAACTCCAGTCTGGCCCTTTTATAATAGGGGGCTTTGGCCTCAAGCTGAAGGGGGATCTTGAGTGGAGTCCCAGGTTGGCTTCTTGCTGGGTTTCAGCCTGAGTTAGAATTTGAATTGAATTCAATGGATTTTGGGACTGAACCACCCAGATAACAAATAACAGATAACAAAGATGAAGCTGTTTGTGCTTGGGGTGGAGTCCCCTCACTGAGGCAGAGTCGAAGGAGGTTTTCTCCTTTAAGGATTTTCAGTTTTGGGGTTCCCTCTTCATTGTCTGTATTGGTTTTGTTTGTACTAAAACCTTTTTAAGTCTAATATAATCAAAATTATCCATTTTGCATTCCATAACATACTTTAATTCTTCTTTGGCCACAGAGTCCTTCCTTCTCCACAGATCTGAGAGGTAGACTATCCTTTGTTCTTCTAATTTGCTTATAGTATTATATATTATAGTATTTTTTATCTATTGTCTTATATAGTATAGTGGGGGAAGGCTCAGGGTCTTTGCTTATTAAGGAACCAACTCTTTTATAAAAGGCAGCACAGTTAAAAGATTTCTAAGAGCTTAAATTGCATTCTTATCTTGACTAGATATCAGGGCCTCCTGTTTCCCCTGACTTCTTAGTTTACACCCTGAACCCACCCCAGGAGAAATTAGCTTTCCTGGAAATTAAGAGTGAAAGGGCTAAACTCTAGGCTACTTAACACTTTTTACTATAGACAAATACTCTTTTGCTCCCAGCATTTTCTCCTACTTCTTGTTAGATGGGCCATCAGCATTCTTACCAGGTAGCCTACAGAAGAGACCTGATGCATTTCCTGCTGTCGCCATCTCCACCCTGGATGACACCCCAGTTTTAGCCTGCTCCCGAGATCTGGGCTTCAAACTCTGGATTCTCAACTGCCCTTCAGCCTGGAGAACATGGGACAACTGATTGGGAACGACTGACCAGGACAAACACTCCTTAGATACCCTGCTGCCATCCCCAAACCCCACACCTCACGCCTCACCTCCTGGCATGAACCCCAAATCTCTACGACCCTTGCCAGCTCGAAGCAGTTAAGAGGAGATCGGCGCCCCTTTTCCCACATGCCTTGGGAGGTGACTGCTTGGGGGGGGATGAAGAGGGGACCCCCAAACTTGGAAAATTCTGGAGGGAGAAAATCTTCAATTCTGCCTCAGTAAGAGACTTTGCCCCATGTCTTTTTCCTTAATTGAATTTAAGTTCCAACTGCTTGAGGGGGGAATGATGTGGGAAAGATTCCTTTCTTTGATTCCCAAACCCCTCCAGTTAATGTAATTGTCCTTTGACTCACAAATACTGGTCCCTTTGAATTCCAGTCGAAGATCCGGACCTGTCCCAGCCCCATCCGGATCTGAGCCAATTTTGGGGCTACACCCAAAAGCCCCTCGAGCTAAGTCTCCTATTATAAAAAGGCCACGCTGGGAACCCCTATTGGCAGAGATTCCAAACACTAACTATGTGAGGACCCTCTGTCCAGTGTTCTCCTTATCTCTATCTTCCCCTATACCTTGTTTACCCAATAATAAACCTCTTTTATCAATTTAGCTCTTGGGCTTTTATTGGGAACTCTAGCTACGCTACTAGACCCCTTTTACACCTTATCCTTGTGCCAAATCCAAGGGGGTTGCAGGGGAGCTTTGCTTGACTCCCTGTACCCCAAACCTGCCACTAGACCTCAACTAAACCCTAATCTCATTTAGGTACCCCAAATCTAGACCTTAACAATATTAATGATTATTATATACGATATATATTAAAGATATAGTATCTATGTCTAAATCATGAACCCATTTTGACTTTATCTTGATATAGGGTGTTAGATGAAGGTCATTGTCTAGTTTCTGCTATACTAATTTTCAGTTTTCCTATCAGTTTTTGTCAAACAGTAAGTTCTTATCCCAGAAGCTGAAGTCTTTGGGTTCATCAAATACTAGATTACTATAGTCATTGACTATTATGTCTTGTGAACTTAACTTATTCTACTGATCAACTAATCTAAATGGTTTTGATGACTGCTGCTTTATAATAAGTGTTGTTCTGGTACAGCTAGGCCACCTTCATTTGTATTTTTTTTCATTAATTTCCTTGAAATTCTTTTTTGTTCTTCCAGATGAATTTTGTTATTATTTTTTCTAGCTCTGTAAAGTAATTTCTTGGGAGTTTGATTGTTATGGTACTGAAGAACTAAATTAAATTTAGGTAGAATTGTCATTTTTAATTATATTAGTTTGGCCTTACCCATGAGCACTTGATATTCTTCCAGTTGATCAGATCTGATTTTATTTGTGTGAAAACCGTTTTGTAATTGTATTCATATAGTTTGTGGCTTTGTCTTGGCAAGTAGACTTCTAAATATTATCTATAGCTTTGTGATGTCTCAAATAGGAAAGAAGGTCTTCCAGGTCCTACAGTACCACATAGTGTATAGGACAGTAGCGACCATTAAAATCAGAAGTCTGAGTAGTAAGTGTAAGAAAGGTTTATTTATTTCTCATGAGAAAGGGTAAAATTATCTAAATTTTAAATGGAATTTCTCTTTGTATTTCTTGTTGCTGGACTTTGTTAGTAACATATAGAAATGCTGATGATTTATGCAGATTAATTCCATTCTTAAATTGATTTTATTTTGTAACTGCCTGAGACATGTTTCCTTATCTCTAAGTTAAATTCAGAAGTTCAAGAGTTTTAAGGTTCAATTTACCTCTCTAACTTGTTTAAAACTTGTTTCCCTATATATCACTTTAATTGAAAGAAAACTTGCCTCTGTGTCACTAGTTGCCCTAGTACAATTTGAAGAAATATTTTATCCTTGAATGGTACAGATGGTTGATCTTGGAAGTCTGATGTGGTATCCCTGAAAACACTGATGTCCTTCAAGAAAATCTGGTCTATTATCAAGGTGACATGAACTGGCCTTAGAGATGGACACCACCAATGAGCTTTCCATAATAACAAGATGAAAGGAGGCCTTATTGCTAACTAACCCTTCATCTAGATTCCAACCAATTATATTGTTTTCCATAATCTGTGACATGGCAGACTTTGTAACCAATCATATTGTTTCCCACCTGTGATGTTTTTTGTTCTTTGTTTTCTTGTACTTCCCAAAATTATATGAGGGGAGTAAGCTTTACCTTGTAGTCTTCTGGCTTACTAACTACCTGTATTGAATGTGTTTAGAACTTTATATCTAGTTTATCTTAATTTCAATTCTGATATTGTGAAATATTGGGGTTGAAATGGAGGAACTTTTAACTGATAACTATATGACTGGGAAAGTCACTTTACTTTTCTACATTTATATGAAAGGAATAAAGGTTGGTTCTTTCCTATCTCTAAAGTTAGCGTCATGTAAAACAAAGAGTAGATAAGAGTTAATATGATGTTAAAGTGCTAACTTTAATGTCATATTCACTCTTAACTTCTAATGATCCTTTAGTAAAAAAAAAATCTTGGTTGAAATGAATCTAGCTTCAATTTAACTTCATATAACTGTGGGTTAAATGTTTTCTCTTTGTATCTGAAGATGTCTCTGATTAGATAGTTTGGGAAAGGGGGTCTAACACCCGTCCCACGAACTATGGACTCTATAGAGCCAGCCCTGGCAGTTGAGAGTTGAGTCGTACAGAAGAGCAAACCTTAGGAGCCTCGTTGAGTAAGCTGAGCAGCAGAATCCTGTACTCTGGAAGGAACTTTGTGAGGACTTGATGAGGACAATATAGCCTCGCCCAGGAGAGCATTTGCATTAAAATGTTCCTTTCAGATGCGCACCTTTTTGGATGCAAATCCATCCCAAGTATGTCCCTTTCAGATGTAAAACCTATGCACCTTTTGGATGCAAACCCATCCCAAGTATGTTCCTTTCAAATGCAAAAACCCAAATTGTTTTGTTTCTGTATATAAGTAAGCCCTGAGAAAATGTCTCCTTGCAATTCTCTGATATTGCCCACTAAGAGAACATCTTAGTGTCTTTCTCTCTTTAATAAAGTGCCTTTTCTTATCACAGCCTTTTGTGTAGCGTTTCTCGCTGCGAACCCGCCCTAACTTGGTGTTTTGGAGAACTAGGAGACCAACCCATATTCCTGCCATGATCCTTACCTCTTCAGACTCAAGTAGGAAAGAAGGTTTTCCAGGTCTTATAGTACCATAGTGTATGGGACAGTAGTGACCACTAAAATAATCAGAAGTCCAAGTATGAATGTAGGAAAAGTTTATTTCTTTTTCTAGAGAAAGGGTATTCTGACACATAAAGCTTAGTTTGAAAGACACACATGCAGGCAAAGGTCATTCCCTTTTTTTATTCCTCAAAATGAGCTCCCTTCCCCAACCCTCTTCTTTCCCCTTTGGCTGAGATTTCTAAAGCAATTTCTAAAACAACAACAACAACAACACCAACAAAGAGGTAAGAATGCTTGAGATTATTAGATGCTTAACAGAACTGGAAATTTCCCACTGAATCCAGTCCCTGCCCCCAAGGAGCTTCCATTTTAAAAGGGGAAGACTGCAACGGAAAGCTAGGGGCAAAGAACAAGATTCTTTTCAAATCTCAGACCACTACCCCTGTTTACAAAACCCAGAACCTGCCTCTAAGGAGCTTAGATTCTTGGATTTCAATTTAATTTTAAGTTTCGTTTTTCTAATTTAAATTTTATACTGTGGAAACCAAATAAATCTATTTCTCACAATAGTAATAAGCAGCTTTGGCCACATACATTTTCTATATGTGAGCCTTACTACCATTGTATTCTATTTCTGCCCATCATTTCCTTGGATGCATTGATAAACCTTGATAAATGCTATGTGCACGAGTGGGAGAGTGAAGGAGAGACTTATTCAGGGAGAATATTTTGGGGTTGCTATTATAACTACAGTATTTTAGCAAATGTCTTTGATAAATCCTAGTTGGATCTATTGACTGTAAGTAGGAAACACAGTGGCAAGGGTTTTTGAGGGATATTATTAGAAGTTGGTACTCTTAAGAGTACAAAAGCAAATTTGGGGAGGATACCAGAAGGGCCTATTAGTTAGCATGTGAAAAAAAAAAGAGTTTAGACTAGAAGACCTTTAAGATTTCTTTCAGTCCTAAATCTAAGATCCCATGGCACTTCCCATCTTTGAGATTCTGATTCTAAGAATCTTTCTCTTTTTCACTGCACCTCCCAACCACTGCCTCTGGGTCTTTGATTGTTTTAGGAATGGAGAGGAACTGGACTACATCTGGACTTGGAGCTGCTGCGCCCTCAGTGATGCCCTGAGGGCAAAACTGTGACCGTAGTTAGTGTATTTGTAGAATTTCTAGGTCCTTTCCACTTTAGGCTGAAAATGAGTTTTCAGTCATTCCCAAACCCGATTTCTATCTTATGGGGTATTCTGCTTCTCAGGAATTTACCAAATTGACCCCAAACCTAGTATTGAGGTAGCCTAGTAAACGAGATGAGGTGAGATCTTTCAGGACAGTTGTGAAAATAGAGTAAGGCTTCATCTGCTTCAGAGTTTGAGGAGGCCTGAAGGACTTTGAAGATTGAATCAAGGGCATCCTTAAGTCCCCTTCCTGCTATCCTCCCATTACATCAGTGTCTCCCTATTTCAGTCAAATATAGGCAACTATGTACTTAATGGTCAAGTTCAATTTCTTGGGTAGTTCCTGCTTTAGAATGTAAGACCCTCAGCCAATGAGGATGAGGGTCAGCAGTAGGAGGGGGTATTTGCATTAGGGATAAAAAGTGTTGACCCTGCCCTCCTGAAGGTGCTTCCTCCCTTCCATTGTCTGCTCCACGTGGGACCCCCTTCTCTCGAGAATATATAATAAACTTTACTTTGCTTCTAGAGATCTCTCCAAGTTATTTTTATTAAATGGTGACTCCTCACTATTTCTGAACCACACACCTAGAAGCTATACCCTATCATAATTATCAAGTCTCATAGATTCTATCTCCATAATCTCTTGCATTTGCTCACTTCTTTTCACTCACATGATCACCATGATAATTATTGCTGCTTCCATGGACTATTGTAATAGTTTTCTAATTGGTCTGCTTCTTTCTGAAACCTCTGCCAAGTTTATATCCCTAAGGAATACATTTGACCAGGTCACTCTCCTGCTAAAATTCAAGCTCATCTTGGAATTTAAAACCTTTCACAGTATGACTCTCTGGCTTACCCTTTCTGCTATTTAATACACGATTCCCCTTTATTTACTCTATAGTCCAGTCAAAGTGGTCTCATGCTTATATGTGACATTTTATCTTCTACTCATATGATTTTTTATTACACAGTCCATAATAGTTGGAATATACTTCCTATATAATTTAAACTCTCAGAACCCTGAGCTCACTTTTGGAGTAAAGGGCCTTATGTAAAACAAAAAGTCTGTCTCCCTCATTGGTAGCATGGCAGTCTCATGTTGCTCAAAGTGAAGCAGAATATCTCTAGTCTCTTGTCCCCCCAATCCTTCCCCAGGAAAGACTAATTTTTGCCAGGAGGAGAAGTGGGAAGATGAGGCCATTCTGTTCTCTTCAGGGAGAAGGAGTACCAGAGTGGAATTTTATCGAATAGCTCTTAAATATTATTTGTCTAATCTAGACTAAATGTGGATCACAGCCTAGTATTTTCTTTTCTTTTTTTTATTTTTTTATTTAATAGCCTTTTATTTACAGGTTATATGTATGGGTAACTTTACAGCATTAACAATTGCCAAACCTCTTGTTCCAATTTTTCACCTCTTAACCCCCCACCCCCTCCCCCAGATGGCAGGATGACCAGTAGATGTTAAATATATTAAAATATAAATTAGATACACAATAAGTATATATGACCAAAACGTTATTTTGCTGTACAAAAAGAATCAGACTCTGAAATATTGTACAATTAGCTTGTGAAGGAAATCCAAAATGCAGGTGGGCATAAATATAGGGATTGGGAATTCAATGTAATGGTTCTTAGTCATCTCCCAGAGTTCTTTCTCTGGGCGTAGGTGGTTCAATTCATTACTGCTCCATTGGAAATGATTTGGTTGATCTCATTACAGCCTAGTATTTTCATCTTTTTGTTGTTGTTGTTTGTTTACTTGATGATTTTTCTTTCTCCTCCTGGTTTTTTTCCCCTTTTGATTTATTGTGCAGCATGATGATTATGGAAATTTGATTAGAAGAATTGCTTATGTTTAACCTATAGGGGTTGCTTGCTGTCCAAGGGAGAGGGTAAGGAGGGAAAGAGGGAGAAAAAATTAGAACACAGGGTTTTGCAAAGTTTAATATTGAAAATTATCTTTGTATATATTTGGAAAAATAAAATACTAAAATAAAAAAATCACCTCAAGTTTCATAATGTTCATGAAAAATTTCAATGATCTCTATTGCTAATATTTTTTGACAATTTTTTATTATGATATGAATTCAAAATGATTTTGGATGGTTGGATATAAAACAAAATTTTTCAGTAATAACAATAACTCATCATATAATCCCATAGATTTAGAACTAAAAGGGACTTTCTATTTCATTCTATACAGGAGAATACTGAGGTTCAGAGAGGGAAAATGACTTGGTCAAAGTCACAAACCTAAAAAGAAGTAGGAGCTGGATTTCAACAGAGGTTCTCTAACTCCAGCTACAGTGGTTTTTCTATTTCTACACACCTCTTCTTATGCTCCCCTATACATACCTTCTGTTCTAGATGGGATGATCTCATTCCCATTCTCCTCTTCAACCTCAAATGCTTCATTCTTCTTTTTCTTTTTATTTATTTATTTTATGTGAGAGCTTCTTTTTTTTTTCTTAATAATAGCTTTTTATTTTCAAAATATATACAAAGATAGTTTTCAGTATACACCCTTGCAAAAACTTATGTTCTCAATTTTTTTTCTCCTTCCTTTTCTCCCACCTCCTCTCCTAAACAGCAAGTAATCCAATATATGTTAAATATGTGCAATTCTTCTAAACATATTAACACATTTATCATGGTGCTCAAGAAAAATCAGATCAAGAAGAAAAAATGAGAAAGAAAACAAAAAATAAGCAAGCAACAACAAAAAGGTGAAAATACTATGTTATGATCCACATTCAGTTCCTACACTCTTCTTTCTAGATGCAGATGGCTTTTTCCACAAGTCTATTGGAATTAGCCTAAATCATCTCCTTGTTGAAAAGAACCACTTCCATCAGAACTGATCGTCGTATAATCGTCTTGTTGCTGTGAACAACATTCTTTTGATTCTGCTCACTTCTCTTAGCATCAGTTCATGTAAGTCTCTCCAGGCCTCTCTGAAACTATCCTACTGGTCTTTTCTTATAGAACAATAATATTCCAAATTAAGACAACTCTGAGATACCACTACCCTGTCAGACTGGCTAGGATGACAGGGAAAGATAATCCAAAATGTTGGAGGGAATGTGGGAAAACAGGGACACTGATACATTGTTGGTGGAACTGTGAATACATCCAGCCATTCTGGAGAGCAATTTGGAACTATGCTCAAAAAGTTATCAAACTGTGCATACTGTTTGATCCAGCAGTGTTACTACTGGGCTTATATCCCAAAGAAATCTTAAAGAAGGGAAAGGGACCTGTATGTGCAAGAATGTTTGTGGCAGCCCTTTTTGTAGTGACTAGAAACTGGAAACCGAGTTGGATGCCCATCAGTTGGAGAATGGCTGAATAAATTGTGGTATATGAATATTATGGAATATTACTGTTCTGTAAGAAATGACCAACAGGATGATTTCAGAAAAGCCTGAAGAGACTTACATGTTGATGCTGAGTGAAACGAGCAGGGCCAGGAGATCATTTTATACTTCAACAACAATACTATATGATGATCAGTTCTGATGCACATGGCCATCTTCAGCAATGAGAGTTGTTCCAATAGAGCACTAATGAACTGAACCAGCTACACCAAGGGAAAGAACTCTGGGAGATGACTGTGAACCACTATAGAATTCCCAATCCCTCTATTTTTGTCTGTCTGCATTTTTGATTTCCTTCGCAGGCTAATTTTATACTATTTCGAAGTCCGACTCTTTTTATACAGCAAATTAACTGTATGGACATGTATACATATATTGGATTTAACTTATACTTTAACATATTTAACATGTATTGGTCAACCTGCCATCTGGGGAAGGGGTGGGGGGAAGAAGGGGAAAAGTTGGAACAGAAGGTTTTGCAAGGGTCAATGCTGAAAAATTACCCATGCATATGTCCTGTAAATAAAAAATAAATAAATAAAATAAAAGGCCATGGCTTAAATCCTAATCACTTCAGCTCTCATTGATTGGCCAACAAAAGGTCCCAGGCCAACTTAGAATCACTGTTCTATCTCTCCTATTTGTATGAGCCCAGGTTTTTAAGTCTTCCTTCATCTGTAAAATGAGATTGTATTACATAATCTCTGAAATCCCTCCTAGTTCTAATTGTATGATCCTAGATACACTTATTATTTATGTTTGCTTGTTGTTTTTTTGTTTTTTTTTTTTAAAACAGCAACTCAGATTTATTTGTAGCCACGATCTGGGGATAATGAAGGATTACAGCTTAATACACATGATCCTTCCCCTGTAAGATAAGTGGAATGCACACTTGTCCAGTGGACCACAGCTGGGGATATACTTGACCCCACAGACATCAGAAATGAGACGTTTCCTAGCTACTATGTCTTCAAATTCAACTACATTAAATATTGTCAAGTCCACTAATTTGAGATATAGATCTTCTGGGGCCCAGGGAGCTTAACTTTGGCTCTGGGCAAAGCCTTAATCACATGCTCCTTGCTCTGGACCTTGGTGCAATAGATATGATCACTTGTTGTATATGCACACAAACAACAGTACCTTGGGGCTCCCCAGAGGCATCTTGCATTTATTTGTTGGCACAGATCTGTGCAGCCTCCAAGGTTTCAGAGGACAGTTGTTCAGAATGATCATTCACAATATGACCGTAGAGTGGAAACTCATCTACTTTTGCCTTTTTTTGACCTAAGTCAAAAATGCATATCTTTGCATCAGGAACACCTCTGCAGAAACGGAATTTTGGATATAGTTTGTTCTTATAGTATCTGTGGCAATATACAGGCAGGGTGGGCAGCCCATAGCTCCTGGACATAAAAGCCTTTGTTCTATTTTTAATGCTTGCCCCAAATAGGAAAGAAAAGGAGTTAGAGATAAGGGAAAGTTACAGGGTGTGAGGTACACAAACAATCAGTTCCTAGAATCTTATGGTTCACCTAATCCAATCTCCTGCCTGAAAGATGATTCTCTATGATGACATCCTAAGAATGCATCAATCCCCCAATCTCCTTCCATGCCTGGTCTAATTCCTTTTTTTTTTTTTTTTTAATTTTTTTTATTTAATAGCCTTTTATTTACAGGATATATACATGGGTAACTTTACAGCATTAACAATTGCCAAACCTCTTGTTCCAATTTTTCACCTCTTACCCCCCCACCCCCTCCCCTAAATGTCAGGATTGGTCTAATTCCTTAAGGCCCCTCACAACCCCTGAGGATCCTCTATGGGACTTTTTTTCAGTTCTATTTCTCACTTCCTAGGACTTGGGGAAAACCTCCCATTGAGCTTGAGTGTTAAGGTTTGAGATTTGTGGAAGAGTGGCTATCCCCCAAATGGAGCAGCTGGGACAGAACAGTGAGAAAAAAAGAGGAAAGGACTTGGAATTGTCCCAATTTTAAAAGAATCAGGCATTGGCCACGGCTGGAGGCAGGACCTGATGACAGGAGCCAATAGGAGACTTTGGTGAGCTTCTCCTCCCCTGTCCACAAAGATCAACATTGATTAAAAGCCTACTTCGAGTTGGCCCTGTAGTAGGCTGGCTCTGGGAGGCGGGGCAGGGGTGGTGTTGGGGATGAATCAAACTTGGCACCTGCCCTCCCTTAGTGCCTAGGTTAGAAGAGCATTTGACACAGATAACAATTCCTCTGACATCCAATTACGAGTGAGCCTCCCCGGCTCTTCTCCTATAGTTTTCCCTGAGAAAAGTAAACAGTAAAGGAACAGGTCTAAAGGTCAAGTGGCAGGTGAGGTCTGGAGGGTTTGTTTGTGTGTATTAGATGTGGGGGTGGAGGAAGGAGAATCCTTCCCACCTCCACGGTCATCTCCTGCACGCTCCCTGTGCCAGTGTGTGAGCACTGGGCACACGGGAGAGGAGAGGTGAGTGCTCACAAATATTGGACAATTGATTCTCCAGAAAAAAAAAAAGTATGTAGGACATACTTGTAAACTCAATCTCTGTTATTAACATCTTTCTCCATCACTTTTGGAAGTATCTAGAATGAAGGATTTCAACAAAATAAATTAAGTTCTGATTTATAGCTAATTTCTGAAGTGTAAACACTTGGAAATTGAACACCTGGCTGAATAGGTTCAATCTCTCCCCAGCACACCCAAGGGTGTGTGTCAGGGCTCTGAGGCTGAGTCAGAGACACAGCTTTTTCTAGATATTGGGGGGTGGCGGAGCTGGGCACTAAGTCTCCTCCTCAGAACCAGTCTCTCCCATAGGAGGAGTAGGAACAAGGATGTCTACAAAGAAGTTGGGAAAAGACTGCCTCCTTAATCAGAACATTCTTTTTCTCTCCCAGAAAGGTGTGCACCCAGGGCTAAAACAATTTTTACCATTTATACTTTTGTATATTACAGTGTAATGTAGTAGATTAAGAGAAACGAGACCTACAAGCCTCAAATCCCACCCATATAAGCTCTGTGATCATGGACATGCCATTTAACTTTTAAAAAGTCTTGGTTTCTTCATCTGGAAAGTAGGAAAAACATTTGTAGTACCTACCCTTACAAGGTTGTTGTGATGAAGTTTTGTTTTGTTTTGTTTTTTGCAAACTTTAACATACCATATTATTTGGTAGAAGAGAGAAATGCTTAGAGTTTCAGGAAATGGGATTCAAGATGTGGACTTTGGATTAGGAGTCTTCTAGGAATCTCCAGTTCAGCATGACAGATGGAGGATGAAGCCCAGAGTAGTTCACGCAGCAAGTTAGTGGAGTAGTTGAAAAGTAGAAAACAGAGCTCCTGACAGATTCCAGGATTCATCATGGGCAGGTGGAATTTTGTCTACCACTTATTTTCACCCATTTTCTCTATGCTAAACACAATGACATGAAGTTTTCCAAAGTTAACTTTGATCTTTCTTAGATTCTTTATCTTGAAAACAAACCAATCAAGAACGTTAATTGAATGCTTGAATATGAAACTTTCTGCTTGGTATTGAGGAATAGGTTAAAGTTGGTGAGACAATAAGTAGTCCCTGTCCTAGAATCTCAAAGTAAACTTCCTTAATTCAATCCATGGTTGAACTTATTTACAAAATCTTCAGTAAGTAATTGAGACCTCTAGTCTTAGAAACATGCTATTTTTTAGATAATTATTTTTAATTTATTTAATAAATATAACACATCAAAGAAACATGAAAAATTGAGAAAATGTTAATTATATATGCATATATGTCTTCAATTCATTTTAATAAAGCAGAATAAAACAACAAAAGTTTGCCCCTTACCCCTTTTTGAATGCATCTGAAGTTCTGTAATCTTTCAACCCTTTACAAATTTGGACAGCTTTGATTGCTAGGAATTTTTTCCTACAGAACTGAAAATTGCCTTTGGATTCTAATCATTGCTTTTACTTCTGCCCTCATCAATCGTACCAAAAATCAACCAACAAGCAATTATTAATAAATTAATAATTAATAAGCATTATGCTAGGTACTGGGGATATACCAAGATATAAAATATGTAAAAGACAACAGTTGGGGGCTGTAGGTTAAAACTCTCTTATACACAATATTGTTAATTGTTATATGACTTAAATCTGGAAGGGCCCTTAGAGATTGAGTGGTCCAACTCCCTCATTGCAGATTAGGAAGAAAAGACTGACCATAATCACCTAGCCAGCGGAACAGTGTAGATTCAAAATCAAGTCCTCTGAAGCCATAGCCAGATTCTTTCTACTACTACATTCTAATACAAATAACAAGAGCACTATTTTTAGTTTTCTTATCTTCCTTCAGATCTCTTCCTCAGACCCATAAGAGTTTACTGCAAAGGAAAGGGCTATGAAGTAATAACAGTGGAGGGTCCCAAATATAAAGGGGGGGATCCACTTATGATGAGGGGCTGTCCTTGGGTGACTTGAAGGGAGCCAGAATAAGCATCATTGGTCTCTTCTTCCCTCCTTCTCTAAGGAAGACATTCATTCTTGCCAGTAGAGGAAGCAAGAGTTTGGGACTCATGGCCACTTTGCTGCTCTCTGAGGGAGACAGGCTACTAGACTATGATTCTATTTTCTCCTTTAAACATTGTGTAGGCCATTCGATCAGGTTTGAGCTAACTTTTGATTGCTTTGTTATTCTGAAAATGGGGACTTTCCTACTTCTGTGTCTAAACCGTGACCTCTTTTTTATCAAATACCAGTTGTATACTCAAGAACACTCATAAAGAATGGTATATTAGTCCATTTAACCAAATCGTAGCAAAAAAAATGAATCAAAGAAGATAAACGTAGGTATGCAAGGTATACATAGGAAACTACATACCAGACAGTAAAGAATGATTGAGTTCTTTCATTGGGAGATAATTCTGCTCAAGAGAAAGTATCCTGGATCTTACTCGAGGGAAAACTCTGTTAAGTCTCTAGAGTAGCAAGCTGGGAATGGGGACATGATGGAGACTCCTTGCTCCTCTCATGTTTCCCAGAGTCTTCCTTCATCAACTTCAAGTGAAGTTAGCCTTTTTTTCATTTTCTCTCTTGAAATTGAAAGCTAATGATGTCACACTCAAAGAATACTCTTGCTTGGAGAGTCTCAAAAAAGGGACTGACTGAGAACTGAAGTTCTCACATCTCACCAATTCTGCCTCACCTCCATGCAGGATGGGATCTTCACGTCCACCAATAAGGAGAGAGTCCCTTACCAATGGGCTTTGGGACAGGAGTTATGTTACAGTCTAGTGGGGTTGACAAGAAAGAATCTGACTGTTAGGGATGAAGAAACTCAGAGAACATGTAGTCCAAATTTTTCAGGGAAGGAAACTAAATCTTAGAGAGAGAAAACTTCTTCAGGTTCCCATAGTAAAGATTTATAGGCATCTGGAGAGTTAAAAAACAGCATATACTTGCAACTTCATGATCTCATTAATATGAATGCCCCTCCAGTAGCACAGATGGCAATTCATCCATACCTTTTCATCCTTTGTGATTCTTGCCAGGTTCTCACATTCATTTTCTATAAATTCTCTGCCTAACATACTGGGACTTACCTCAAGGTCTTTTAATATTATATGAATGCAAAAGAAGAAAAAACAAAACTTGAATGCTGTGTGATTATAAATGACCAAACTTGGACCAAATAGAGATGAGAAAATATATTTTTCTCCCTTCTTTGCAGAGGTAGTTTTGGAAATGCAAATAATCAGAAGTGAAAGTTAATTCAGAAAAAGAGAAGCAAGATTATATGATGATCAATTCTGACAGACGTGGTTCTTTTCAACAATGATATTCATCCAGAGAGAGGCCTGTGGGGACTGAGTATAGATCACAATATAGTATTTTCACTTTTTTAAAAATTGTTATTTCTGTGCATTTCATTTTCTTTCTTATTTTTTCCCTTTTTGATCTGATTTTTATTGTGCAGCATGATACTTGTGGAAATATGTAGAGGAGAATTGAACAGTGAGCATATTGGATTATTTGCTGTCTCAGAGAAGGGGTGGGAGGAAAAGAGGGGAACAAATTTAAAACATAAAGTTTTGCAAGGATGAATGTTGAAAATTATCTATGCATATATTTTGAAAATAAAAAGCTTTCAAGATAACTGTATAAATATGTATACATATATTGGATTTAACATGTATTTCAACATATTTAACATGTATTGGACTACCTGCCAGCTAGGGAGAGGGGGGAAGGAGGGGAAAATTTGGAAGAAAAAGTTATGCAAGGGTCAATGTTGGAAAAATTACCCATGCATATGTTTGTAAATTTAAAAAGAAAAGAAAAAGCTTTCATTTAACAAATTTAAAAATAATAAAAAAAAGAAGATAAGGTATAAAAAGACAACCTAAGGATAATTGGGCTCCCAAAGTAACAGAACAGGAAAAAACCTTAACACCCTTGTGAGAAATATACTCTTGACACTGAAAATCAGATACTGAGGAAAATTTATTAAAGAAGAATCTTAAGGAATTGTCTTAATGTTTCTGGTCAGAAGTGGGCTCCCCTTCTCTTTGGGAAGAGGGAGCACTGATCACAGAAGTGGGAGAAGTTTTATGCTTGTTAGTTTGGCAGAGTTTCTTCAGAGAACAGATTGGTCCATTCATTCTCTTCTGGGTTACTCTTTCTGATACGCCCACTATATGTTTTCCCCTAAACATGTTCCCCCTCCCATCATACATCCCATGTTCAAAAATGGTGGAAAACTCCTCCTCTGGGGCATGTTGTTTAATATTCAATTAGTCTATTAAGCAGGCACAGTAGTGATTTGGTCAAGTCCTGTATTAGCCCTAACTAGTTTGGGCTGGATGGGTTATTATTTTAAGTTTGAGGTTTTCTCAAAAAACACAAGACTCTGATTGGCTGAATCCATCTGTGCTTCCTAGCTCTCCAGTTCCTTGTTTGCTCAAAACTTCAATTGATCACTCTAATTGTTCTGTGGAATCTTAACCTTCCATAACCTCTCACATTCTGAAAACCCTTGGTAAGCCTATTTGGGACAAAGAGGGACCTACCCAAATTGAGTACAATAGAGATCACTTATAGAAAGCAGAATTATTTATTAGAATCTCCAGAAGTGGACCCCAACCTGGTCTGTGAGCCGAATTCACAGCAAGACAAGGCTAGAGCCCTGAAAATGTTTACAATATTTATACATTTCAGACAAAGAACCCTCAAAATCCCACCCTCTATTTCAGGGGTCTTCAAACTACGGCCAGTGGGCCAGATGCAGAAGCTAAGGACGATTATCCCCCTCACCCAGGGCTATGAAGTTTCTTTATTTAAAGACCCACAAAACAAAGTTTTTGTTTTTACTATAGTCCTGCCCTCCAACAGTCTAAGGGACAGTGAACTGGCCCCCTATTTAAAAAGTTTGAGGACCCCTGCCTATATGTTGAGATTGGTCACATAAGTCTGTATTCCCCTATCTGGTCACTGGAATGTAGTAGACAAGGTGATATACAGCTTCTTCGGCCACGTATATGTTTTTAATCTCTTCTTTGGGCAATGGAATGTAATCCAGGCCTTATCTAAAATCATGAACCAGAAGCCAAAACTGAGGCCTATAGGCCTGATCTATTTTAGCTAACAGTCTCTGATCAATAGGTGCTTAATCTGTAAGTTCTTCACCTTTCTGCACAAGCTGTATCCACTATCCTATTTTACCTCAAATCTTGTGTTCTGTGGAAACCCAGCTTTTCAGTATGATGAAGGAAATAATACACCATGATGAAGAAAACAATAGAAAAAAAACTGCACAGGTTTTCTGAATATAAAAAATCAAATGCTAATCAAAAAAAAAAAAAAAAAAAATGAAGGCTGCAAAACTCTAAGACACATTGAGAATAAAATTTAACAATTAACTAGATCTGAAAGTGACCAGGAAAACACCTTCAAATACAAAGGAAAGAACATTCAATGGTGCAAGACTATTTTTGCACCCACTAAAAATGTAGGAGGCAATGGAATAATGTGTTCTAAAGAATAATAGAGCTCAGGATACAGGCAAGGATGATCTACTTTGTAAATTTGAGCTTAACACATACATGAAAAGAAAAAAAAAAGAACATTCAATAGTAAAGAAGAGTTTTAGATATTTTTAAGAAAAAAAAATCAAAACTGAAGAGATGATTTGCTTCCCAAGCATCCCAAAAAGCAGATAATAATAAGTGAATAGATGCAACAAGATAGAACCAGTAGTGCAAAGCAAGAAATTTCTAAATGTACACAAAAAGTCAGGAGTAAAGGTAGAAATCTGGTAGAAGTAATAATGAAGAGACAGACAGAGGGAATTATGAACAGAATCTGATAACTCCTTGCCTACAGAGGAATCAGTGTTTTTTTTTTGTTTGTTTGTTTTTTGTTTTTTGTTTTTTTTGCGTGTGTGTGTTTTATTTTGGTTTTGAACTGCATTACATAAAAGGGGGCAAAGGGAGCAGGGGATAGAGACTAGTCTGTGATGTGCTGGAGTCAAGAGTTAGCAATTTGAGCAAGGTAAGTTTTATGGCATCAGAGAAAAATGTATAAATGAGTGTGTGAGGAGGAGAGGAAAGAGTTTTGAAAAGGTAAAAATAGGAAGTCTTACTTTGGTGGTAGGAGAGGAGAATGGATTCTATGGATAAAGAGAGATCACTTGTGAAAAGAGATTATAAGAATCCTTTTTGGAAAGATACAAAAATGAAATTTAATGAACAAAATTAATTGAAAAGGAGAGAAACCTGACTAATCAAAAGGGGGAAATAAAGAATTATATAATCAGATAAAAGTTTTCCTTTCCAAAACTCCTTTTGGAGTTTTATTTATTAATTCCTTTTTTTCCTCTCCTGCGTTTTTTTCCAAAAAGAAAGTAGGAACGTATGAGAAGAGGGGATCAAGGATGAAGACAGCCAGGAGTCAATTCACAAAATGATTAAAGTAATTGAAGAAACATAATAATACAATAGAAAAAGGGGGGAAATAACTTGAACCCTCCAATACTAGAGACTTATGAAAGAACATATAAATCTAACTTATAACTTTAAATGTATTAATTCAATAAAACAAAAAAGAATGATAGATTAGATAATGAAACAAAACTTATAACAGTCTGTTGCTTACAAGAAACACTCTTGAAAAATAAAGCTGAGGAGATAGAAAAAATTTATAATGCATCAAGTGGATCCAAAAGAGTAGAAACTTACCATCATAAATCAGACAAAGCAAAAATATACATTCAATGGCTGAATAAATTATGGTGTATGAGTGTAATGGAATATTATTGTTCTGTAAGAAACAATCAGCAGGATGATTTTAGAGAGTCCTGGAGAGACTTAAATGAACTGATGCTAAGTGAAATGAGCAGAAGCAGGAGATCGTTGTACACAGCAAGATTATAAGATGACCAATTATGATGGATGTGGCTCTTCTCAACAATGAGATGATTCAGGCCAGTTCCAGTGATCTTATGAAGAGAGCAATTTGCACACAGAAAGAAGACAGAATTAAGACAGGAACTCTCCTGAGATCTCCCAAATTACTTTCCAAACAACTTTAATGCCTCACAACAAATTAAAGAAGCAGCAGAAGCAACAAAAGAACAGAGTGAAACAATTTCTTAGCCCAAAACAACCTAGAACATTGACAGGAAAGGTCTATCTCACTGGGATAAGAATGGAATATAATCTAGATGAGGCTTTGAGGATGACTGAATCTGAGGCAGTGGCTTTGGGAGCTCTAAGCCCACAGACCATAAATTAGTTGGACAGCTGGTCCAAAGGAGATTACTGGGGACACTTTGCTGATACTAAAAGCTCTATTTCAAGTTGCAGGCTCAAGACAAGGAGAAACACTAGTACATGAAAATGTAGTCACAGGAGAGCAGAAAAGAATGCTTGTGGTTATTTCCAGATTGGTTCACAAGCCAAGAAAATAGGGACCATACCTCTCTTCAGATCATACAATCTCAGAAAAACTGAAAGTACAAATTTCCAGAACTAGTTCTGAAAACAACAGCACAAAAAATCTAAAGGATGGAACAGCGCCTATTCTATCCAAGGAATAGAGCCCAACTCTAACAGAAAGTTAAAAGTCAAGAAATAGACTGAAAAAAGGAACAGACAACAAAATAGAACCCGATAATGGAAAGTTTCTATGGTGCCACAAAAGATCAAAAGACAAAATCAAAAAAGGACAACAATGTGAAGATGGCTACATGCAAAGGAAAAAGTGAATTGATGTCAATCAAGCCCAGAAAGAATTCTTAGAAAAGCTCAAAAAGGATTTTAAAAATGGAAAAATTGGGAAAGGGAAAAAAATTGTACAAGAGAATCACCCCCAAAAAGTCAATAGCTTGGTAAGAGAAAAAAAAAAAAATGGAAAAAGATGTACAAAAATTCACTGAAGAAAAGATGGCAGAGAGAAGCCAGGAAGTTGTCTGAGGGAATCTCCCTAGTTCCCCGGGAACAAAGTTAAATCACAATTCTAAATGGATTCTGGAGTGACGGAACCCAGAAGAAGATGGAATGAAATATTTTTCCATCTTAAGATAATTTAGAGGGACATCAAGAAAGGTCTTACTTGAGTAAAAGGGGAGTGCAATCCAGCACAGGCAGAGTGGGAGCAAGCCATCAAGAGGCTCTCAGCCTCAGTACAGATAAGCAACCAAAATCCCTTAGTGCTTTTTATTTTCAAAACATATGCATGAATAATTTTTCAACATTAACCCTTGCATAGTCTTGTGTTTCAGATTTTTCCCTCCTTTCTTTCACCTCTCCCCTAAATGGCAAGAAATCCAATATATGTTATACATGTTAAAATACATGTTAAATCCAATATGTGTTAACATATTTATACAATTCTCTTGCTGCACAAGAAAAAACAGACCATAAAGGAAAGAAAACAAAATGCAAGCGAACAACAAAAAGAGTGAGAATGCTATGTTGTGATTCACATTCGGTTCCCATAGTCCTAGCTCTGGGTATAAATAGCTCTCTTCATCCCAAGATCTTTGGAACTGGCATCAGTCATGTCATTGTTGGAAAGAGTCACGTTCATCAGAATTGATTGTTCTATTATATTGATGTTGCCATGTACAATGATCTCCTGGTTCTACTCACTTCACTTACCATTAATTCATATAAGTCTCTCCAGGCCTCTCTAAAATCATCCTCCTGATTGTTTCTTATAGAACAATAATATTCCATAACATTCAAGATACAGAGTCTTAAAGATGAAAATAATTCTTTGAAAATTATAATTGGGCAAGGGGAAATCAATTAAGCTATAAGTGACCAAGAAATAAAACAAAATATAAAGAATGAAAAAATAGGACAGAAACATCTTATAAGAAAAACAACAGATTTGGAAAACAGTTCAAGAAGAGAAAATATAAGAATAATTGGACCACCTGAAAGCTGTAACCAAAAGAGGACCCCTGACACAATAATGCAAGAAATAATACAAGAAAATTGTCCTAGAGTGATAGAACATGAGGAGAAAGTAGAAATAGAAAAAGTCCACCCATTACCACCTCAAAGAGATCTTTTGTGGTAAACCATAGGAATATTATAAACCATAGGAATATTTTTGTCTAATTTTGAAACCTCCTCTCACAGAGAAAATTTTGCAAGAAATAATAATAATAAAAAGCAATTCAAATAAGTTAGCGCTACAATTAGAATTGTACAGAATTTATCAGCAGCCACAATAAAAGACTGCAGGTCCTGGCATCATATATACCAGCAAGCAAAAGAACTAGGCCTGTGGCCAAAAATATCATATCTAACAAAATTATCCATAATATTGAATTTTTTAAAAAAATGGACATTTAAAAAACTTGTAGATTTTTCAGGACTTGTCTCAACCAAACCTGAACTTAATAGAAAATTTAACATAAAAGAGTCAATATCAAAGATTGATTTCTTTTCTTTTGTTTTTTTCTAGTTATACATGTATATTAACTTTTTAATACAGATTTCTTTATGAATCATGTTGGGAGAGAAAAATCAGAACAAAAGGGAAAAACCATGACAGAAAGAAAAAAAAAAAACAGGAAAAAAGAGTGAATATAGTATGTGTTGATTTACATTTAATCTCCATAGTTTTCTTTCTGGATGTAGATGGTGTTTCATATCCAAAGTTTATTGGGATTGCCTTGGATCACTGAACCACTGAGAAAAAACAAGACATTGCTCAATCTTGTTGTTACTATGTACAATGTATTCCTGGTTCTGCTTGTTTTACTCAGCATCGATTTGTATAAATCTTTCTAGGCCTTTCTAAAATCAGTTTGTTCATCATTTTTAATAGAATAATAATATTACATTATTTTCATTTACTGTAACTTATTCAACCATTCCCCAAGATGAGCATCTACTCATTTTCCAATTTTTTTATACCATAAAAAGAGCTCCTATACATATTTTTGTACATGCGTGTCTTTTTCCCTCTTTTACGATTTCCTTGGGATACAGACCCAGTAGTGGTACTGCTGGTTCAAAGGGTATGCACAATTTTATAGCTCTTTGGGCATAGTTATAAATTGTTCTTCAGTGTGATTAGATCAGTTCACAATTCCACCAACAATGTATTATTGTCCCAGTTTTTCCACATCTCCTTCCACATTCATCATTATCTTTACCTGTCATCTTAGCCAACCTGAGAGGTGTGAGGTGGTACCTCAGAATTGTTTTAATTCACAAGTTGTGATTAACCAGAATGGAATAAGGTGTGTAAATTAATGGGAATGGAATAAAGAAGGAAGGAAAGGGTGGGAGGAGAAGATAAGGGAGGAATCCAGGGAGAGTCATTAAGTAATAGCAAACCAAGTAAAAGTGCAGAATTAAAGAAGAGTTAGAAGGGATAGGAAATTAGAGATATACAGACGCACTACAACAAGGATCAGGAGTAGAATTTGTTAGGAAAAAATAAGGCTAGCTACCATTGATCACAATTAGACAAAGTCAAACTTAAAGGTTCAATCAAGAGAGAAATCTATATTATATTTAAGCCATATTGTTTTAAATGCATGTTTGCACATGGGTAAATGTGTATATATCTCTCTGTGTGTGTCTGAATATATGTGTGTATGTATGCATATAGATCTATATATATTTGTGTATATAGATATATGTATCTGTATGTGGATCTGTGGGTGGGTGTGAATATCTATCTATCTATCTATGTTTAACGGTAGCCTTGGGAGAAGTGGGAGGGATGAAAGGGAAAAAAAAAGAATAAAGTAAAAAGTACACAGTAGAGAACAAAATAATAACCTGCAATAACGTAAAGAAAAGATGGACTTTCATGAATAATTTCTTCTACTATTATATATGTTTTCTTGAAATGGAAATTGATTGTTATATATTTTGAATCTTCCCTACTTTTCTGCCAGGCACATGACAATGTTTCTTTTTTTTTTTAATTTTCCTTTTCAGTCTTTTTCCTATTCTTTTTAAAAATTTTATATTTAATTCAATAAATAAACTTAAAATAGAATTGGACAACTGGGGGGAAAAACATCACTGAAGAAAACGACTCCTTTAAAAGTAGAATTGGTCAAATGGGAAAGGAAGTACAAAAAAGTACAAAAGTTAATTGAAGAAAATAATTCCTTAAAAATTAGAACTGGTCAAGTAGCAGCTAATGTTTCTATGAGATATCAAAAAACAATCAAACAAAATTAAAAAATGAAAAAGTAGAAGAAAATATAAAATACCTCATTGGAAAAACAATTGACCCGGAAAAAAACAATTGATTTTACCCTATAAGGAAGTAGGAGGGGAACAGGGAAGTAAAAGAGAAGGGGGGAAGCTAATAAAAAGGAAAGCAGAACTAGGAGGAGAAAGAGGAGAAAATTGGGGGGGCTGATAGAAGAAAGAACAGATTGAGAGAAATGGAATCAGAAGGAGGACCTGATGAGGAGGGACAGGATGAAGGGAGAGAGAAAAGTATAGATGGGGAAAATAGGATGGAGAGAAATACAGTAAGTAATCATAACTGTGAATGGGAATGGGATGAACTCTTCCACAAAATAAAAGTGGATAGCAGAGTCGATTAAAAAATCAAAATCCTACAATATGTTATTTACAAGAAACACATTTGAAGTAAAGAGATATACACAGAATAAAGGTAAAAGGCTATAGTAGAATATATTATGCTTCAGCTGAAGTTAAAAAAAAAAAAGAGGTAGTAATCCTGGTCTCCAACAAAGTAAAAGGAAAAAAAAAGATCTAATTAAAAGAAATAAGGAAGGAAACTACATCTTGCTAAAGGGTACCATAGGTAACGTAGTAATATTAATACTATACATATATACACCAAGTAGTAGAGCATCCAATTTCTTACAAAAGTTAATTGAATTATAGAAAGAAAAAGACAGCAAAACTACTAGTGGGAGACCTCAATCTCCCTCTCTCAGAAGTAAATAAATCTAACCATAAAATAAAAAAGAAAGTTGAGGTGAATAGAATTTTAGAAAAGTTAGAAATAATAGACCTCTGGAGAAAAATGAATGAGATAGAAAGAAATATACCATTTTCTCAGCAGTATATGACACCTACACAAAAACTGACTGTATTAGGGCATAAAAATCTTGCAATAAAAAAAAATAGAACTATTTGAGGCATCCTTCTCAAATCACAATACAATAAAAATTACATTCAATTAAAAGCTATGGAAAGATAGATATATAAGAATTAGAAACTAAATGATTTAATCTTTTTTTTAATTTTATTTTTATTTTTTTATTTTTATTTATTTAATAGCCTTTTATTTACAGGTTATATGTATGGGTAACTTTAATTAACAATTGCCAAACCTCTTGTCCCAATTTTTCACCTCTTACCCCCCCCAACCCCCTCCCCCAGATGGCAGGATGACCAGTAGATGTTAAATATATTAAAATATAAATTAGATACACAATAAGTATACCTGACCAAACCGTTATTTTGTTGTACAAAAAGAATCAGACTCTGAAATATTGTACAATTAGCTTGTGAAGGAAATCAAAAATGCATGTGGGCATAAATATAGGGATTGGGAATTCAATGTAATGGTTTTTAGTCATCACCCAGAGTTGTTCTCTGGGCGTAGCTGGTTCAGTTAAATGATTTAATCTTAATGAATGAATAGATTAAAGAACAAATCATAGAAACCATAATTTCATTAATATCATCAATAACAAAATCAACAGAAATCATAGGAATATCTGAATAGATGCAGAAAAAGCTTTTAACAATATATAACATTCTGTCAAAAACACTAAAAAGCATAGTAATAAATGATGTTTTCCTTAAAATGATAAGTAGTATTTAACATCATCAGCAAACATTATTTTTAATGGGGATAAACTAGAATCCTTCCCGCAAAAATCAGGGGTAGAGTAAGATTGACCATCATCATCACTGTTATCCAGTACTGTACTAGAATTTCTTGCTATAAGAAGAAGAAAAAGAAACTGAAAGAATAGGCAATAAGGAAACAAAAGCATCACACCCTTTGTAAATGATATGATGGTATACATGGAGAATCCTAGAGAATTAACTAAAAAACTAGTTGAAATAATTAAAAATTTTCTCAAACTTGCAGGATATCAAACAAAGCTATTTCTATATATTAATCCATCATTTCTATATATTAATTTAACAAAGTCCAGCAGCAAGAGATAGGAAAAAATACATTTCATTTAAAATAACTATACATACTTACTGTCTTAGGGAGGAGAGAAGTTAGGAAGAAAGGGAGAAAATTTGGAACTCAAAGTTAAAAAAAAATTGCCTCTACGTGTAATTGGAAAAAACCAAAATTCCACTTAAAAATAATAAGTGCTCTTAAAATCATGCCTTACCAATGATAAAATAACTGCAGACAATACAATATACTTGAGAGCCTATCTTCCAAGGAAAACCCAGGAACTATATGAACACAATCAGAAAATACTTTTCACATTAATAAAGTCATATCTAAACAATTGGAAAAATATTAATTCCTCATGGGTAGACTAAGCCAATATCATAAAAGTGACAACTCTACCTAAGTTAATTTTAAATTCAGTACCATACCAATCAAGCTATCAAAAATATTTCATAGAGCAAAAAATAATAACAATTCGTTTGAAAGAACAAAAGATCAAGAATAGCAAAGGAATTAGTGAAAAAAAGATGTGAAGGAACACAGTCTAGCCACACCAGATCTTAAACTGTATTATATTTGATAATCATCAAAACAGACTGGTAGTAGATAAGAAACAGAGTGGTTTGATCAGTGGAATAGACTGAGTACCCAACATCCAATAAATAATGATTATATAATCTGGTATTTGATAAGTGCAAGCTTTGGGGACAAGAGCTCACTATTTGACAAAAACTGCTAGAAAACTATTCATTGTTCACATCCTTTGACATCTATCAATTCAGGAATTACATATTCTTATGTTTGACTCTTTTTCAGAAGAAGAAATCAAAATTCTCTAGAATCATATGAAAAAATGCTCTAATTCACTACTGATTAGAGAAATACAAATTAAAACAACTCTGAGGTATCATCTCATATCTATCAGATAAGTTAATATGACAGAAAAGGAATATGACAAATATTGGAAGGAATGTGGGAAAATTGGTACATTGATAGAATTTTGATGGAGTTGTGAACTGATCCAACCTTTTTGAACAGTAATTTGAAACTTGGCCCAAAGGGCTATAAAACTGTACATACTTTGTATCTTGAAGAGATTTTTTTTCAAAAAAAAAAAAAAAAAAAAAAAGGAAAAAGAACCTATTTGCAAAAAAATATTTATTGTAGTTCTTTTTGTGGTGGCAAAGAATTGGAAATTGAGGGTATGTTAATCAACCAGGGAACGACTAAATGTATTGTGTTATAAGGAATGATGAGCAGGATGCTTTCAGAAAAACCTGGAAAGACTTACATGACCTGATGCAAAGTGAAGTAAACAGAACTTGGAAAACACTGTACAAAGCAGCAGCAATATTTTACAATGTCAATTGTGAATGAAAGCTATTTCCACTAATAGAGTGATCCAAGACTATTCTGAAGGACATATAATGAAAAAATTCTATCCATCTCCAGAGAAAGAACTGAAGGAGTTTGAATACAGATGAAAAGATCTTATTTTTTTCTTTTTCTGTATGGGTTTGTTTTTTGGTTTATGTTTTCTTTTACAATATGACTGATATTGAAATGTGTTTTGTATGATTGCACATGTATAACCTATTATTGCTTGCATTGGTTAGGGAAACGGAGAGAAAGAATTTGGAATTCAAAATTTTTAAAAATGTATGCTTAAAAATTGTTATTACATGTAACTGGAAAAAAAATGTCAAAATTGTGGGAAAAACCCAATAGTAATCAAAACCATTGTATTTATTAAAGAATAGAGAGAAAGATCAATGGAACAGAGTAAGAAACAAAAGAAGTCAATTATCCCATGTTTGATAAAGTAGAAAATATAAAAAATAAAAAACTCCCTATTTGATAAAAAGCTGTTGTGAGAATTAGAAAGCAATCTAGCAGAAATTGGGCCCAGACCAACATCTTTTACCATATTCCATAGTACATTCTAAATGGATACACAACCTTAATATTGTGATAGATGGACCAAAGCTTGGGGTTTTAAAAAAAAAAAAAAGGTTTGTTTTCTACAAAACACTAGAATTCTGAAAGTAAATAACAAACTTGCAAAACAGACGGACTCAACCAATCAAAAATGGGTCCAATCTTAATACAGATCCCCAATCTGGCTCAAATTAGTTAGAATCAATGACCTGGCAAAGGCAAATGGGAATGCTTAATAGACTAATTGCATATTGACCAATACACCTTATAGAAGTTTTCCACCATCTTTGAACATAGGATACTTGACAAAGGAGGGAGAACATATCTAGGAGGGTATGAAGAAGGCAGAGAAGGAGATGCTGTGAATCAGCAAAATATTAATCAACTGGAAACAACTAGGAGAATGTGTGGTACATGAGAGGAATTTTGTTAATAAAAGCATGTTTTTGCTTTTGTACTAGTGTACCCCTCTACCATAAGGATATACCAGCTTCTTGTAACCTGCAAATTGGCAAAAATAGCAAAAGTCAACATTAGTGAAGTTGTAGAAAGACAGGAAGACTAATACATGTTGGTAAGGTGTGAAATGATATAACCATTTTGAAAAGCAATTTCTAAGTATGAAAATAATGACTAAAACACCCATACCCTTTTAATCCAGATTCTATTGTTTCAAAGAAATCATTGATAAGATATATACTCCACAATATTTATAGTAGCACTTTTTGTGATAGCTAAGAACTGAAAACAAAATAGTAGTATATTGATTGGGGAATGGCTAAGAAATTGTAGTAAATTAATATAATGTAATGATTATTCAGTGAGAAATTATATATGTGATAAATACAAAGAGGCATGAAATAATCTATGAACTGATGCAGAATGAAGTAAACCTTCAAAATAAACACAGTAATTACAACAATGTAAATGGAAAGAACCATCCCCTGCCCCCCCAAAAAAATCCATAAAAGTAAATGTAACAAAATTATAAAGCTCAAACAGAACTCAAATGAAAACTTTTGAGAAGGCATTTTCAACTTATCCCTTGATGGAATTTTAGAAGTCAACAAGTGTTAGATATTGCACATGTTTTCAGACTTTTTCAACTTGTCAATGAGTGGATCTGATTTTTTTTTTTCCTCTCAAAAAACCCCAAAACTTTTTGTCACATGGGATGACTCTCTGAGAGGGGGAGGATTGGGATATTGTAGTGATATCAGAAGCAGAAAATATCAATAAAACGTTTTTATTTTGACCTTAAAGGAATTATCTCTAGGGGAGGGAATCTCTCTCCAATTTAGAGGCATCTCGATAGTGTGATGGATAAAACACCATCCTGAAATCAGATGGGACATGAATTCAGATTTGATCTGACACTTCCTAGCTGTGATTCTAGGAAAGTCTCAGTATCTTTGTTTCCCTCAGTATCAACTGTCAAATAGGAATTATGATGGCATCCACCCCAAGGTTGTTATGCAGATCAAATGAAATGATACCTGTAAAAGTACTTAGCCCAGTATCTAATACCCATATACAGTGTTATGTACAGATTTATTCCCTTCCTTTCAATTTGGACTCTGAGCTGGGTATCTTTCACAATGATGGCAAACACCTTTGGTGAGCAAACAGCAACTTGCTTGTCAGTAAAAGTCCTTGATAATTAAGATTCCCCCACCTCCTCCTTTTATACTCCCTTATGTACTCTCTTCTATCCAGTGATGATTTTTCTTTGCTGGTCCTCAAAATGAAAAAGGCATTTTCTATGGCTATATTCCATGTTTGAAGTGCTCTCCTTTTTCAACTCTGCTTTCCTGGCTTCCTTTAAGTCCCAGCTAAAATTCTACCTTCTACAAGAGGCCTTTCTCAATCCTTAATTCTAGCGCCCTTCTTCTGTTGCATTATCTACAATTTATCTCATTAATAATTTGATTAAATAATTAATAATTTGTTTTCCTCATGGGCAGGGACTATCTTTTTGTCTTTCTTTGTGACTCCAGTGCTTGGCAGAGTACCTAGCAGATAGGAAGTGCCTAAAAATGTCTAAAGACTGACTGACAGTTTTATGTCTTATCTGATTTTGAGTCCAATGAAAAACTTTAGAGACAGAGTTTCTGGGTAATTAATAATTAATGTATTAATTAAGCTAGCAAATAATAAATTGATGGTCTTTGGTTCCACTCAGAAACTAAAGACCAAACTACAGATATTCCTAAATACTTAAATATCTTTGGAAAAGGAGGTACCCCTAATAGGTGAAAATCAACCCTAAATGGCAACCAATTAATGAGGGATAGACATATTAATTAGGAGGTGGACTAAGTCTTCAACTCCTCCTGCTGAGGATATAATGATTACAAGATTCAGCAATCTCTACCTAGAACTTTATAGTTGGTTTTCTTGTTCATAAGCTGGGGCACCCTAAATTCTAATGGAGGATTCTGAGGACAGAGCTTCACTTTCTTGGGGCAAAAATCCACTCATTCTGTTTATTCTTTAAACAGAAATAAAGTCTTCTAGTTGGGTGGGACTGCCCAAGATTAAGGAGCATATATCTCTTGGATTTGGGCAATCTCATCTCTCAGCACTGATAGCAAGAACTGGTCCCTGAATGAAGAAATAGAAAGGAAAAAAATCTTAATCCTAAATTTAAATTGGTTATTAATAGGATAGAAAAATAAACATTTCTCTTCTAATGTTAATAATTAAAGAACTAATAACCAAATTTATTTCTTTGTTGCATCTTTTAAGGACTTTTACATAATCTTAACATGACAGACACATTGTTGGAAGAGAGCCTTTAAGGTTACATTTTATTCCAACGAATCAAATTTTTTTTAGTCAACAAACAATAAAGCCAGTGAGCTTTTCAGTCAAATTGTTTGGTTCTAAGAAGTTTTTTAATTTTAATTTTTTTTTATTAAAACTTGTTATTTTCAAAACATATGCATAAATAATTTTCAATATTCACCTTTGCAAAACGTTGTATTCCAAATTATTTTTCCCCTTTCCTTCTCATCCCCTTCCCTAGATGGCAAGTAATTAAATATGTTTAACATGTGCAATTCTTCTATCCATGTTTCCACAATTATCATTGTGCACAAGAAAAATCAGATCTAAAAAGAAAAAAAAAAAAAGAAAAAGAAAACAAAATACAAGCAAACAACAATAAAAAATGGTTAATATGGGAAACCTGTCACTTTCTTATATGTTTCAGACCATTCTCACAAAGATTTTGTAGAGTTGAGAAAGTAAACATATAGGTTTATGGCTCTTGACATCTACTGAAGTGACTAATACTGTCCACTATAATACTGAGATTTTTTCATATCTGTTGGTATTTCTCCTTTCAGATAGTTTATCACCTTCAGCATGGACAAGTGTGTACTTGATCTGGTCCAGCTGCTTTTGCTATATTTACTTTCTTTAGTGCCACTTCCATTTCCTCAAGCAGTACATAAGAATGGTTAAAGCCTAAATGAGGAGTCCACAATCATTGATCCAGAAAATGTGTCTTTGTGTGTATATAAAAAATACAATGTTGATAAATCTTTTCCATTTTTACTTTGTGGTCCTAATTTAATCTTTAAATACTCTTGACATTGTTTTAACCCACTTGAATTACATGACAAGTTTTCTACTCTTTCTCACTGTTTTATTAGGCTTATATTAATCATAATTTTTCTGTAAGGCTCAGGATGAAAAGAACAAAGAAATCTCTGCAGGCTGGGCCTGGAAGAAAACAGGAAGTGAGGTAAAGGGAGAAAGAGGAAAAGGAATGGGTTGTGGCTAAAACCAGCAGTAGGAAATCTGGCCTAAAGTGATCTGACCTAATAAAGGTTTTCTAATAAGGATTCTGACCAAACTTGGGTCCAGTTGGTAGAAGTTATTGGAAGTATATTTCAATTCAACCAATACAAAGATCTTCCTAACAAACAGACCTGTCTAGGAGTGGAACAAGTTGCCTCAGATATTGATTAGAGAATGGATAGAGGTTGTAGAGGGATTCCTGTATTTTGAGGAAAATTGGTTTGTTACATGGGCTCAATCCCTGCCAATGGAAGTAATTCTGAAATAAGGTCTTTGTTGCTTCAGGCTCTGGATCAAAGTCCAAGACAGAAGCCCTATCTTTTGGGAGGGTACACTAAGGTTTCCTTATTCAGGTCTGATAGCTGCAAAACTAGAAGGAAATTAGGTCTGGAGACCAGGTGAGCTTATTACTGAGAGGTCAAGGTAATGTCCATGACCTCAATATGTGAGTTTGATGGGAAATAAGACAGCTTTCTATACAGATAACACAGTTCTAGGACGTGCATATTGCTTTCAAACAAAGAAACCAAAGCTTCTAAACCGGGGGTGGAATCTACCTATTACAGTTAGGTCAAGAGGAAATGGTCAGGGTCCCAGATTTTCATAGAACTTTTAAGTTTGATGAAACCTTAAATAGTGTGGAAAAATTATGATTATAATTTTTATAATTATTTAGATGACATGAGTAATGAACATACTAATAATTTAGATCTCTCAGAGCTGCCTTTTCTGGTTTGGGAAACAGTTTTACTATGCAGCTTGAAAAAAGCAATCAGTTCTTGACAGCGCTCTGCTGTGTTTAAGTGAAGTAAATCTAAGACTATAGAACCTGTAGCAGTGTGTGGTTCCGAAGTGGTGAGGAGTCACCATTTAATAAAAAAACTGGAGAGATCTCTAAAAGCAAAGGAAAATTTATTATACATTCTCCCGAGAAGGGCGTCCAACCCTTAGAGCAGACAATCCAAGGGAGGAAGCACCTTCTGGGATAGGGTTAATACTTTTAATCCCTAACGCAAATACCCTCTCCTACGGCTGACCCTCATCCTCATTGGCTGAGGATTTTACATTCTAAACGCAGGAACTACCCAAGAAATTGAACTTGACCAATAAGTACATAGTTGCCCATATTTGACTGAAATAGGGAGAAAATGATGTCATGGGGGTATAGCAGGAAGGGGATCTAGGATGCTCAAAGTCCTTCAGGCCTACTCAAACTCTGAAGTCGATGAAGCCTTACTCGATTTTTACAGCTGTCTGTCTTGAAAGTTCTCACCTTATCTCGTTCACCATCTAGTCCTGTCCCTCACCAAGTAAGGACCACCATGGTTTGAAACAATCCCACAGGACTGGAGAACACCCATATTGTCCTGTCATAGGCTTGTCATGGAAAACCTTTCAGGCCCTGAAAATGATTGTAATCCACCTTCCTTCCCCTCCCTTCCCACTTATGATTTATGTATAAAAACTCTGGAAACTCTACTCCTCACTCTGAAAGTGTGAGAAATCTTTAAAATCTGCTTGCTCTCTGTGGTTCCAGCAATTCACAGTTTAGAGACCAAGATAGTAAAATTCTGTTAACAGTGGCTTTGTGAACCTTAAAGGTGGGATCCCTCTGAGGCCTGGAGGAGAGAAAGAACTCTTTTTAAAGTCATAGGAACAGGTGTGGGGCTAACACTAACATGGTGCAGTTGTTTAAAAGGTACACAATGTATTCCTTTCCAAAGTGCTTTGTGAGGTAGGCAGTACAAGTATTCTTCTGATCTTGCAAATGAGGAAGATGAGTGATCAGATGATATAGAATCACAGGTTTTAGAAGCCATCTAATTCAATTCTCATTTATCAGATGGAGAAACTAAATCCAGAAAGGGTATCACTTGCTCATAGCCCCAGAGATGGCTAGTTGGTGGCTAAGCAGAAACTAGAACCCACAGGTCTCCAGATCACATTGCAAAGATCAGCAATTTAGTTCAACAGCGGAAACCGATAGAATTTTGTCGGAGGAAATTACATCAGAGAGGATTTTTTTCTATCTGCTTTGCAACTAAAGGATTTTTCCATTAGATCTGTGGCTGAAAAATAACGGTTTGGTCATGTATACTAATTGTGTATCTAATTTATATTTTAATATATTTAAGGTCATCCTGCCATCTGGGGGAGGGGGTGGGGGGTAAGAGGTGAAAAATTGGAACAAGAGGTTTGGCAATTGTTAATGCTGTAAAGTTACCCATGCATATAACCTGTAAATAAAAGGCTATTAAATAAATTTAAAAAAAAAAAAGATTTGTGGCTGAAACCTGCACTATGTGCTGGGGCCCCCATTAGAACACGAGCTCACTGAGAGTAGACTCCAATGCTTTTTTCAAGCATTCACGCATTCATTTTCGTCGCCACAAGCTCTTCTCCCGGGGTCTTTTTCTGTGGCTACACCCTTTAGTGGGATTAGGAATGACCCCCGCAGTCTCTGCTGGGCCCCGAGCCTCCTTTCCGCAGGCCGCTAAATTCCCGGGGCCCATTTTAATCAGAAATCATGGCCCGGAGAAAAGGGACTGCAGCCGGGTCACAGGGAGACCAAGCCGCAGAGCCGTCATCGCCGGCCTCCCGCAGCAGTCCGGGCTCCGCGCGCACCACGCACTCTGGCGCCGTGGAGCGCACGGCGGCTCCAGAACGCGGGGACCTGAGCAGGGAAGCTCGGCACCCGGACACCGCCTCTGGGAGGTTCCAAGTTCTGCTCGGCTCCGCCCCGTCCTGTTCCGCCCCGCCCCGCGCAGCGCCGGCCCTCACAGTGCAGGAGAGAGCGCTCATGAATATGCAGATTGCGGAGGAAGGCTATTTAAAGGCGTTCTGGCCACGCGCCGCTCCCCTCCTGGTGCTGCCTGCCGACCGCCTCGGCCTTCTTTCCACTTCATCCCCTCCATCCCCGCAGTCTCCGCGCGGTAGTCTTTGCTAAGTCACTAAGTAATTCCGGAGAAGGCCGCAACATGTCTGACAAACTGCCCTACAAAGTCGGTAAGCCCCGGGGAGGGGGGGGGCTGCTGGCAGAATTACGGCACCCTCGAGGTTGCACGGGGCTGGGTTTGCAGCCGTCCCCGGAGGTTGCACTGTGGCCAGCAATGGGCGGGCTGGCCGTGGGTCCCCCGACCGGCCTGGAGGGGACCCGCGGATTTGATCTCTTTGAATTGAAGGTTTGGCACGTTGGCCTGGGACAGCCTAGCGGGGCGCCCACGCGGTGACTACTGGGGAATGTAGTTCGCCTCTGGCTCGCTTCCCAGTGCAGCCCAAAGCGGGAGGGCTAGGGGAACTACTAGTCCCAGCGTGCCCTCCTTCGCGGGGCTGCCGTAGGACTAGGGGCTGCAGAAAGCGTGCTCAGGGGCGGGGCTTTTCTAGGCAGGTGGATGGGGGTCCCTGGGAAACCGAGACTAGCTGGACTCTGGATTTACGAATTTACTTCCAAAACTGAACCTCCCTCCCATCCAATTGAGGCCCCTCTAGAAGGGCGTGAAGTTGGGATAAACCTATGAAAACGAGGAGACTACCGGACTGGAAGCCAGGAGATCTGGGGTCAGGTTCTAGCTCTGGCGCTAACTTGCAGGGTGACTTTGGTCACTTAAAAGAGAGCTGGGACATGGGGTGGATCGATGGCCATGGACTCTCTCCCCGGATATTCCGTTACTTGTTGCTTTGGCTTTTGGGGTTGTGAGACCAGTAAAGTGAGAAGAGCCCCGGATGTGGAGGTGAATGCTCTTTCTAGAATACCATTGCCCTGTGGGAGTTAGGGAAGACTCCATGGAGTACCTACGCCGGCCTGGCAGAAGGGCAGAGGAGGTCTTATGCCTCCGTACCTAGGACATCATGTTCTCCCCTGCCCCTGAGGCACTACTGATTATCTGTCGTTTCCTTCCTCGCATTTGCCCTCTCTGCTTTGCCAGAAATCATCTCGTTTCCCTTACAGAACACGGCCCCCATTCAGAGAGCCCCAGGAAGCTTTTCTGAGGCTGGCAATCTCAGAGGTTAGGGAGAGGTATAGGGGTTGATAGATCCCATAATTCATTCAATAAACATTTTTAAAGTGCCTGTTATATTCTCTGTCTATAGGACTTCCAGCTCCCAGGATTGGGTCAGGAATTGTAGACTCTCCAAAGAACACTGTTTTAAACGGGTTAATTGATTTAGGAGGATTGATTAATTAGGTTAATTGATTAGGAATTAATTAATTAGGAGATTCCTTTCTGGTTTCATCTTTGAAAATTAACTTGATGTGAGACGTTGCTAGACACTTTCCCTTCTTTCTGGGTCTTAATTTCCTCCTCAGTAAAGTGAGAATGGTGGGACTTGGATGATCTCTACCAGCTCAGTGTATGTTCTGTAGTTCAAGGCCCCTTTCCAATTCTAACAGTACTTTCTTAGTTTTACAAATGTATGTTGATTGAACTTTTTCTGCTCTTAAGAGCTCACTCTTAACAGTCTTTTTTCTAGTCTCTATTGATCTCTCTATTCCTGTAATATTGAGTCCATGTTGTATAATACTTATATTTAAGAAGATCTTTGCTGGAGACTGTCTCTTATTAGTGTGTGATTGCTTTGTGCGACTAGGGCGCTTTTTGAGGATGTTTTATAGTTTATAAAGTAAGCAAAACTGTGAAGTAGTAAAGGTTAACCTATTGGCATTATTTTACCATTTAGGAAATTGTTAAGTTTATGTGACTCGCCCAAGGTCACATTGCTAGCTGTGGTAGAGACAGGAATGGAACCCGGGCCTTCTTTTTAATATACATTATTTGTCTTTAGATTTATGACAATGATCAATCAAGGAGAGTTGAAGACGTCACTATTTTAAGATGGGAAGCAAACATCCCTCCTGTCCACATTTTTTTTTCAAATATTAATGGCTTTTTATTTTTCAAAATACATGCAAAGATAATTTTCAATCCCTGCAAAATCTTATGTTCCAAATATTTCTCTTTCCCTTTCTACTTCCCCTAGATGGCAAATATACAGTATAGGTTAAATATGTGCAATTCTTCTAAACATTTCCACATTGGCAGCCCTTTTTGTAGTGGCTAGAAACTGGAAACTGAATGGATGTCCATCAGTTGGAGAATGGCTGAATAAATTGTGGTATATGAAAATTATGGAATATTACTGTTCTGTAAGAAATGACCAACAGGATGATTTCAGAAAGGCCTGGAGAGACTTACACGAACTGATGCTGAGTGAAATGAGCAGGACCAGGAGATCATTATATACTTCAACAACAATACTAGATGATGACCAGTTCTGATGGATCAGGCCATCCTCAGCAACGAGATCAACCAAATCATTTCTAATGGAGCAGTAATGAACTGAACTAGCTATGCCCAGAAAAAGAACTCTGGGAGATGACTAAAAACCATTACATTGAATTCCCAATCCCTATATTTATGCACACATGCATTTTTGATTTCCTTCACAAGCTAATTGTACAATAATTCAGAGTCTGATTTTTTTTGTACAGAAAAATAATGTTTTGGTCATGTACTTATTGTGTATCTAATTTATATTTTAATATATTTAACATCTACTGGTCATCCTGCCATCTAGGGGAGGGGGTGGGGGGGTAAGAGGTGAAAAATTGGAACAAGAGGTTTGGCAATTGTTAATCCTGTAAAGTTACCCATGTATATATCCTGTAAATAAAAGGCTATTAAATTAAAAAAAAAAAAATAAAAAAAAAAAAATAAACATTTCCACATTTATCATGCCGCACAAGAAAAATAAAATCAAAAGGGAAAAAATAAGAAAAAACCAAGCAAGCAAACAACAACAAAAAGAGTGAAAATGATATGTTGTGATTCACACTCAGTCCACACAGTCCTCTCTCTGGGTGCAGATGGCTCTCCACATTACAAGTCTGTTGGAATTGCCTGAATCATCTCATTGATGAAAAGAGCTAAATCCATCATAGTTGATCATCACATAATCTTGTTGCTGTGTACAATGTTCTCTTGGTTCTGCTCACTTCACTTAGCATCAGTTCATGTAAGTCTCTCTGAAATCATCCTCCTGATCGTTTCTTATAGAACAGTAATATTCCATAGTTCATATAACTTATTCAATCATTCCCCAACTGATGGACATCTACTCAGTTTCCAGTTCCTTGCCACTACAAAAAGGGCTACTACAAACATTTTTCAGATGTGAGTTCTTTTCCCTTTTTTTATAATTTCTTTTGGGATATAGGTCCAGTAGTGTATGCACAATTTGATACCCTTTTGGGCATAGTTACACATTGCTCTCCAGAATGGTTGAATCAATTTATAACTCTACCAGCAGTGTATTAATGTCTCAGTTTTCCCATATCACCTCCAATGTTTATCATCTTTTCCTGTCATTTTGGCCAATCTGAGAAGTGTGAAGTCTTAATTTACATTTCTCTAATCAATAGTGATTCATAACATTTTTTTCATATGACTAGAAATTGATTTAATTTCTTCTGACAACTGTCTGTTCCTATCCTTTGCCTGTTTGTGAAGATCTAGGAGGGAAACAAGGGGATGGCTAGATTAGAAATGATTATCTTCATAGGAGCATTTGGTCCAAATTTTTTATTTTTGTTTTTTTCAATAAATTCTATGTCTAGTAAACTGATCAGAGCAAAAAAGAAATAAAGAAAAAAATAATAATCAGTCAATAAGTATTTATTAAGTACTTCCAGGGTGCCAGACACTATTTTAGGCACTGAGAATACAAAAAAGACAAAACAAAAACCTCCAAAACAACAGCCTTCATTATCAAGGAATTCACAACAGGAATGCAAATAACTACTATGTTCAAACAAGACAGAGATGGAGTAAATGGAAATAATCTCAAAGTCAAAGACCAAAGACTAAAGAGGTCTAGGAAAGGCTTCTTGTAGAAAATGGGACTGTATCTGAGATTTTAAGGACTCCAGGAAGAAAGTTTCAGGCATGAAGCAGTGAAGACAAAATTATATTTTTATTGAGGGGATGGGAGGAGGCACTCAGGGTCCACACTTGCCCAGGATCATACAGCTAGGTCCTACTGACTCTAAAGCTAGCAGTACTCTATCCACTGTAACATCTAGCTGCTGCTCACAAAATTTTAAAGGGTTCTAACCATTAAGGAGTTTATATTCCATAAGAAACTATATATGCCTTTAAATAAATACAAAATATATTCCAATAATAAATTTCAACTGTATTCCACATAAAAGGTAATTTTCCTGAGATGCAGGTGCTAGCAGTTTGGGGAAACCAGGAAAGGCCTGATGTAAGAATCAATGTTTGAAATGAGTTGTGAATGAAGATAGGAATCATGGATCCTAAAAAGGGAAGGAAGGGGAAGGTGCATTCCAGGCATGGGGGAAGAATATCTTGGAATGTTGTGTGAGGAACAATAAACAAGCCGGGTGAGTGTAGAGTGTAGGAAGAAGTATGATGTGTAATTAATCTGGAAAGAGTCCTAACATCAATGCCAAAAAGTTTGTATTTAGAGGCATTAGAAAGTTGCTCTAACATTTTGAGCACGAGAGTGATACATGCAGTGAGATACATTTAGAAATAATGTAACTGAATTTTGTATAGTACTTTTCAAGTTTGCAAAGAGGTGTGTGTCTCTATCTCTGTATGATTTGAGTCTCATAAAACTCAGATACTACAGATCCTACTTATTTTTACAAATGAGAAAACCCAGAGATTGATTTGTCCTTGTCACAAAGCTTGGAGAGAGAAAAAGTAGAGATCCAAATCCAGGGTTCAGTGTTATAACCAGTACCAATCCACCTTTCTGACTTAGATCTATAGCCAAGCTCAGGGCTGTATGCTCTTGCATTAACCATTTGGCATAACATGAAGAAAAAGGAAAAAAAAAAACTTCCTCCATTTAGAATTACTCCTTTACAGTTTGAAAAAAAAAAAAGATATATACAAAATAAAATGTCATCAGAAGGAATGAGAAATAAATGTTGGATGTTTTTGTTATTGTTTTATATTAGATATATCTTAAAGGTAAATTGTAAAGAATTTGGGGTTTAGGTTTTTTATATGTGCTTTTCGTTTTTTTACTTGAATGTTTTTGTTAATGATAGTTACTAAATTTGAAGAAAATATACAATATGTACATAATATGTGTACACCTTTGTGTATACATATATGATTATGTGCACATACATACACATGTGGCTATTAAAGCATAACACTGCCCTGAGACTTTAGGGTCACCGTGTGTGTGTGATTTTAAATGAGATAATCAGCTATCCAAAATTGAAGGGTAACAGGCCACCTTGAAAAGTAATGTTTCCCATGAACTGGTTTTAAGTCAGACCAAGTATATGCTGAAATTCTTTCTAGCTCTGGGATTCTGGGATTTCCTGAAGATTTCCATCCCCTACTTGGATTCACTGTTTGAAAAGTGTGAGTCAGGGTTCCTGCCCTCTGAGAGCTTATAACTGTCAGAAGCAGCAAGCTCAGAATATACTTGTTGATAGGAAAGCAAAGGGAGGGGAGGGTTCCTTCTCCCCACTCCCCCCTATCTTCTCCATAATGCTTAGTCTGGTTTTTCCCCTGGCCCTTTAGCCGACATCAGCCTGGCTGCCTGGGGACGCAAAGCCCTGGACATAGCAGAGAATGAGATGCCTGGCCTGATGAAACTTCGAGAGATGTACTCAGCCTCCAAGCCACTGAAGGGTGCCCGGATTGCTGGCTGTCTCCACATGACTGTGGAGACAGCTGTTCTTATTGAGACACTGGTGGCTCTGGGAGCTGAGGTAAGTCCACATGGAACATCAGAGGAGCCAGCACTGGGGTCTGGGTGGGGGAGGGGGGAGGGATTCAGGCAGTTCTGGAAGCTTTCTTGGACAGTAACCTCATATATAGCGGAAAGAATTCTGGATTAAGAGACAGGGGGACCTCAGTTCCAATCTAAAGTGTAACATTTGCCATCAATGTGATCTTGGGGCCTCAGTTTCCTTATCTGTAAAAGTTAGACTAATTAACTTGTCTTTTTCAGCTCTAAATCTATAAAAGTGAATGATTCCTTTCTTTTGTCCAGACATTTCTACCTGACCTCTCCCCCCAACAATCCCCATTATACAAAGAAAGAAACAGTCTCAGAGAAGGACAAAACCTCTTCTCCTGATTCTCAACCCAGGGAGTTTTTCCTAATCCACTCACCATGAGTTGACCTTCTTGACTCATGTGTACTGATTGGTAGCTCCTTTGGCCTCTGACCCATGTGACTTCACTACATTGACCTTGGGCTGCTGTTCTCTGCTTTTGTGATTAACCCCTTGTCCCTTGGTCTTTGCAGGTACAGTGGTCCAGTTGCAACATTTTCTCCACCCAGGACCATGCAGCAGCTGCTATTGCCAAAACTGGCATTCCTGGTAAGTCTTCTTCCTCTGGGCATAGCTCCTACCAGGGACTCTCTTGGCGGCAGGGAGCTGGAGGAAAAGTCCTCCAGAAGGGGAAGATTTCAGCTATTCAAAGGTGTTTAAGGATATGGAAGAAAGCATAAACTTATTCTTTGTAGTCCAGGGGATATGATGAGTACCAACCAGAGAAAAATTATAGGGATGCAGATTATGGCTAGATTGAAGGAAGAACTTCTCAAGAATAATAGCTGGTATTTATATAGTGTTTTACACATGTCATCTTATAATAATTAGAGCTGCCTCCATAGATGGTGGTGCTGATAACTTTGGAGCTGCCATTCAAGGGACTCCTTTGATTTGGGGTGGGGTGAGAGGATCACAGAGCTTCAAGAGACATCTTGGATCATTTCCCCTCATTTTCTACATGAGGAAACAGATCCAGCCACGTTAAGTGATTTTATCCTGGTGTCTCAGGTAAAGTGTGCCAGAACTGGGATTTGAATGCAGATTTTGTGACTCCAGTTCCAGCATTTTTCAGATTATCCTTCCCCAGAAGCCATCCAGCTTTAAAATTCTGTTACTACAAGATTCTGTGAAAAACAGGGGATTGGAGTGTAGGGAAAGTTGATCCTGCATAATGGGAATGTTTGTTGGAGGAGAATTGTAATGGTATTAATGCTGACCAACCATTCTGTGGGGACTGATCATAATGGGAGCCTGGGTGAAATGAAAGGATGCAGAACCTTTCAGTTGGCCTTCTGTGAGGTGGTCTGGATGAGCTAGGAGGCTTGTGGGATCTCTGTGAGCAGGAAGAAAACACAGCAATGTTCATTTTCTCTGGCTGTTAATGTGGCTCAGCCTAGCCAAGCTCTGGGGAATAGAATTTTGTGTCTTTGGCCAAGGGCCTTGGGCACGGGAGGCTGATGGGATGCTTGGGAGGGTGAGGGGGCTTCCACTAAAGCAGTGCCTTTGATTCCTATCCTCTAGCCTGGTGGGGGAGGTAGGCAGAGTGGGCAGTTCCCTCTGGTTTGCCATCTCTGTACTTTGGGATACTGGACTTTGAACCCAAAGGATAAAGCTTTGTTTGCAGAATGTTTCTTTTTTTGCCCTTTGCCCAGGATTTGCAACATTAGTAGCTTGGTGCCTCTACTGAGCCCAGAGGAAATCTGATGTCTTGCACTGTCCTTCTCTTCCCAGGCCATGATTAGGTTAGAAGTCTCCTGTGCACTGAGACAGAGGATGCTTGTCATGATCTGCCACCTACTTTCTCCCATGAGCTTCCTTTATATCACACACAAAGTGCTTGGCAAGCCTTAAAGCTCTGCATGAATGTTAGCTATTATTACGATTATTCTCTGGTTCTTCTCTACTTTTATCTTTCCTCTATTCTACCCTTGCACCCCCAACACATTTAAATTGTTTTAAATTTAAATGTGGTTAAATTTGGTTAAATTGTTTTCAGGGGCCAAGGAACTCTACTTTAGGGATGACCAGGGCAGCCCTTGGTTCTTGGGATTGGGTGGAGGACTTCCATATCTTGCAAGGCCTTCTCTCATAGGTTTCTAATACTGCTACAAAAGGCAAGGAAATAAGTTTGGGGGATACTAAGTTTCCTTAAGGAGATAACTCTTAGGATCTTGGCTTAGAAACTGGAAGGAGGACACTCCCCCATTCCCTAGACTTGCAGGTCAGGGGCGGAGAGATCAGAGTTCAGTGCTAGCCACTAGTTGGGTGGATTATGTATGAGGTCTGGCCTTGATTCTTCCTTCAATTGCTCCTTTTACCTATAGAGTAAAAAAAAAAATGTCTAACAGTAGTTTACCCAAGGCTTTTCATGATCTTCATGTCCAGACATAGTATATCCCATCTCCTGACTGTCTTCTGTGCCCTAGACAAACGGGACCGTTGTCTGATCCCTGATCTTGCCCTGCCTGCCCTCATCTCTATTTGCTGAAATCCTCCTCTTCCTTCAAGACATGCTCAAGTGTCACCTCCATGGCCATGTCTTCCCTGATGCTGCTAGCTGAAAGTTCTATCTCCTCAAGTTTTCCTAGAGCATTTTATCTCTCTCCCTCCTCTGCCTCCATCACATGCTTCCTTACAGCCTTCTTATTTGTGTACATGTTGTATCTTCAACTTGTCACTTGTAAGCTCCTTGGGAGCATGACCTTTGTGCTGAATACCAAGCACAGGGGCTGTGCCCTCCAATGTTGGATCAGCTGCATTCACCCCTATCCTCCCACTCTTGCCTCAGTGTATGCTTGGAAGGGGGAGACGGATGAGGAATATCTCTGGTGCATTGAGCAGACCCTCTATTTCAAGGATGGGCAGCCCCTCAACATGATCCTGGATGACGGAGGGGACCTCACCAACCTCGTTCACAACAAATATCCTGAGCTCCTGAAGGGTAAGAAGAAACATGAGGGAATGGGGATGCACAAGGGTAGAATTTTGGGGTATGCAGGAGTGGTATGTAGGGTTCTTGTAGGAAGTTGTTGGGGGGGAAAGGCTGCAAATCCCTTACTTCTCCAAGGCGGGATGGTTAGATAATGGCAATTTCCTTGGGAAGCTGAAAAGGGGGAAGTTGATAAGGTCTCAGTGGCTGTTTTTGGCACATGGAGGGACTTGGGTGACTTTTTCAGAACTCATAAGGGTAGTATGATATATTTGTATAGTATATTATAAATACAGTGGAAAGAAGCCTGAAAATAGAATTTAGAGCAACGAAGTTTGAAATTCAAATCCCACCTCTGTTACTAGCTCTTTAGCTGGGTTTATTCATTTGTAGATTGGGAGATTAGACCAGATTATTTTGAAGATCTCTTTTCCAGTGAAAGGAAACTCTAGGAAACTTTTTCTTTCCTGGAAGATTAGGGGTAGCCCCAGGGGGAGTCTATGCATCTGGTTTTAAATTGAGTTTAGTATGGCCTGGTGTTGCCATCCTGGGGAGCAGGTTGGGCCAAGGTGAACTGACTGTTCATAACTGTGCATTTAGGGGTGTGGGGGAAGTTTGGCTCTCTGCCGGTCTCCCTCCTCCTGCACTGAACCTTTTTCTTGTTAAGCCTCCCCCGAGGCTAGAGTGGGAAGGAAAAAGGGAGAAATCTTCCTAATGACCTTGGAAATTTTCTAGACTTTATTATGTTTATCATTTCAAGTTCTGAGTCTCCAGAGAAGAGAGGGAAGAAGGTCACCCCTTGGGTTCTAGCTTGACTTGAGTTTGGAATCTGGGTCTCCATTCTGGGATAAGGGGCTCCCTTTTTGCTGGAGTTTGTTCAGGAAAATTTGAAAGGGGAAATAATCTAAATCAGAGTTGGGGGTGGGGTGGAATTGTAGGACATTCTATGTGTAGGAAAGCTGGGATCCTAAATTCCTTTTCCCAAATAGCCCTGACCAGGCCCTTTTCCTCAGCCTCAAGCCTGAGACTATAGAAAATTAAAAAAAAAAAAATTCTTGCATTGGGAAACTAGGGAGAAAAATCTGGTGACTTGGAGCTGAAGTAGATTGTCCTGTTTCTGTCACCTGGATCATAGATCAGAGGCTTACTCCCATTTGGGGGTTGGAGAGTGGTTCCAAGTCCAAGACTCTTTCCCCTCTGTAATTCATTCACTACCAATACCTGGAAGTCTACTGTTTGAGCTGCATGTCTTTAGGTTAAGACATTATTATTCTTTGTTAATAAAGAGATCAGCTGTGAAAAGGAAAAAAAAAAACATTAAGCCTTTGATAACATCACTGGTGATCCTTGACTAGTGCTGAGATGCAAGTTTTGGGGGCAAGGAGAATGATGCAATACAAAGAGAAATGGATTTGGAATCAGGACAGTAGGTGTCCAAGTTTTGACTCTGCCAATAATCTGTTGTGTGTCTCTGGGTTTGAGTTTCCTCTTTTTTTAAAAACAAGAGTGCTGTACTAGATCATTTCAAAGCTTTCTTCTAGCCTCATTTTCAAAGTCTGAAAAAAATGGGAGGATATAACTCCAAGCAGTGGGGTCCTGGCAACATAGTGAAAGGGATAGTTCAAGGAGAGATAGAAAGGTATAAAGCTTTCTCCACTCATCCTAATACAACACAAAATGACTTCAATTGGAGGAAGAGTTGGGAGAGTGGGAAGCATTGTTGATTTACTTCACTGCTGATGTTTTCCTTCTCCTTTCCTCAAGGGTGTTATAATGGTGGGAGGATTGAGGGGAATTCATTTTCTACTACTACTCTTCTGAGCTGAACAAAATGGCACATGTTAAATATTTGTTGAAAAGGAATTAATTAAACATGGCTCCAGAGGGCTGGAATTGTAGGGGACTGGTACTAATGGAGTATCTCTTTGACTCAGGCATCAAAGGCATCTCAGAAGAAACAACCACAGGAGTCCACAATCTATACAAGATGAAAGCTAATGGAGTTTTGAAAGTGCCAGCCATCAATGTGAATGATTCTGTTACCAAGGTACTCCTGTACTGAATTCCAAATCTGTAGGCAGGTCAGATGAGTCCATAGTTCCTAGGGACCAGCATGATGTAGCTGGAGGTTATGAGACTTGAATTAATATTTGGGTTCCCATTGTCACATGCTGTGTTACTTTTGATAAGTCATTTAAATACTCTGGGTCCAAGTTCCTTCATTTGTAAAATGAGAATGTTAGATTAGATGAGGGCTTCTTAAATTTTTTTCCACTTGCAACCCTTTTTCCTCAAGAATTTTTATGTTTCTCCAGGTATATAGGTATGCATATCAAACATTTACTGATAATAAGTCATAATTTCATGATGCCCACATTCAGCTATAAAACCCCAAATGAGGTTGTGAACCACAGTTTAAGAAGCTGGGCACTAGATGACTTCTAAGGTTCTTTTCAGCTTTAAATTTATGATCTTATGAGCGTAGGATTTATTAGCCCTGTGAGCAGAGATGAGGCACATGAAAACTGTGTCTGTTTCCACATTGGTAAGATAAGGGTCAAAATGCTTTCGCTGTCTACTTTATAAGGTTGTTGAGCTAACAGTGTTCTGAAAATCTTGGAGTGCTTTAGCGCATATCTTGTTAGTTGCTGATGTTCCCAATTTACAGATTAGGAACTTAGTCCCTCCAAGATTCTTAGTCATAGAATATTTGAATTGGAAGAGAGGAAGTAAGGAAACTGAGGATGAGAGAGGAAAGGTAACTTACAAAGGCCATATCTTGTTAGTAGAACTGGAATGAGAGTCTAGGGCTCCTGCATCCAGAGGGCAATAGGGAGTCATTCTGAGTTCTTGAGCGGAGAGAGGACACAACGAAATCTTCCTCGAGTCCAGGGGGGGAATGCATCCTCCTTTCCTTCTTTTCCAAACTCCTCCCTTCCCCTTCCAGAGCAAGTTTGACAACCTGTATGGCTGCCGTGAGTCCCTCATCGATGGCATCAAACGAGCCACAGATGTGATGATCGCTGGCAAGGTGGCTGTGGTGGCAGGTTATGGTGATGTAGGCAAGGGCTGTGCCCAGGCCCTTCGGGGCTTTGGGGCCCGAGTCATCATCACAGAGATTGATCCCATCAATGCACTGCAAGCATCTATGGAGGGTGAGTGTGGGCCAGGGCAGACTGGGCAGACCGCGACTTGGGATGCTCAGGGGTGGGCCAGGGCTGATGTCTATGTGTGTCTGTGCTCAGGTTATGAGGTGACCACCATGGATGAGGCCTGCAAGGAGGGAAACATCTTTGTCACCACCACGGGATGCATAGACATCATCTTGGGCAGGTGGGCTTGGCTCCGGGGGGGCTGCCATCTGCTCTCCCATCTCCCTCTACATGCCCCTGCCTCTTCCTGTCCAACTCTATTTTCCCATGGCCTGTGTCCTTCCCTTATTGCTCCCTCCCTTTCATTTGTCCTTCCCTTAGCCTTGTCACTCCTCTTCCCTTACAGCCAAAGCTCCTGCCTTTGTTCCCTAGCTCCTGCTCCCCTTCCCCCTCACCCCCGGGGCCCCTGTTTCCTACCCCCACCACAGGCACTTTGAGCAGATGAAGGACGACGCCATTGTATGTAACATTGGCCACTTTGACGTGGAGATAGATGTGAAGTGGCTGAATCAGAATTCTGTGGAGAAGGTGACCGTGAAGCCTCAGGTGAGGGCCTGGGGTGTGTGAGGGAGCTCTGGAGCATCTGCAGAGCCCAGATCTGAGGCAGAAGGGGCACAGGCTACCGAGTCAGAGCATTGAGTCTCACTTCTGATGCCGCTCCCTGGCGTCTTGGGCAAATCTGTCACCTTCCACGGGCCTCGGGTTCCTCCTTTGTGAAAGATGGCACTAGACCCACAGTCCTGTGACTGTAGGCTCTGGAGAAAAGAGATGGAAGGACTTGGGCTTGGGTGGTAAGACGGTGGGAGCGGGATTGTCCTTGGCTAGCATTAAGGAGATTGGGGGGGAGAATGGCCGGCAGCCTCACTAGGAGATTGTTTGGAGGCTGGGGGGAGATCTCAGGGTATGCATGTGCATGTGCATGTGTATGTGTGGGTGTGCACAGGGGGCTATTGCTGACACTGATTGGAGAACATTTCTTTAGCTTCCATGAACTGCCACAGCCCCAAGACTCCTTGGATTATTCTTGGGTTGGAGGAAATGGACTGCTGCCTTTTTCCCATTCCCAATTTTGCATATGGTGATATGCATGTGCATGTATGAACAATAGCAAAGGCAAACTGGTGATTGATTATTGGTAGATGGCAGAAACCCAAGGACCCACAGTGCCTGGATCTGTCCTCAACCCACCCAACTTCCCTGTGGCCTGGCTCCATCCACTGGGCTACCTCCTTTTCTTATGTGTTAATTTTAGCCCTGGAGTGACTTGGCCCTGGCCCTTACCACCTCTGCCCATCTCTGGAAGGCTGAGCCAGGGTGAAGGAAGAAGGGAGAATGGCATTTATGTGGGTAGAGACAAGGCCAGAGTAGGAGGTACTTGGCTAGCCTGGACAAGTGGCTAGATGACTACTTGTTGACTGCTTTGTAAAGGGATTCCTATTTAAGTATGGTTAGGTTTAGATGTTCTTTGAGTCCTCTTCTAGCTTTGAGTTTCTGTGATTTTGAAGGGTAGAGGATATAGGGGCCTTATTGAGGAGGGAAAAAAAGAGGAGGGAGGCTCTTTCCTGTTCTCTAACCCTCACCTTTCTTGCCCACCTGGCCAGGTGGATCGCTACAAGCTGAAGAATGGGCGGCGGATCATCCTGCTGGCAGAGGGCCGTTTGGTCAACCTCGGTTGTGCTATGGGTCATCCCAGCTTTGTCATGAGCAATTCCTTCAGCAACCAGGTGTTGGCTCAGATTGAGCTGTGGACCTACCCAGACAAGTACCCTGTGGGAGTGCACTTCCTCCCCAAAAAGGTCAGTGATGTTGCTTTTACCTCCCTATTAGCTTACTGCTTAGCGACTGCCAAGGGAGCTAGCTTTGGTGTGAGTGGATCCAAGGGACACATCAAACTCTCCAGTTTGAGCCAATCCCTTCTCTTTCTCGGCTCTTTTTCATTGAGAAGACTTTTCTGAGAGAAACAGATAAGATATCAGATAGGGGAGACTATTGATGAGGGTCATGTCATCTAGATGGTGCTCCTAAAGAGAAATGGGCAAGATTATGGCCCGGGCCAGACCCATATTCAGGCTTTCCTGGGTGACTATTACAGATCGTTCCTCTGCCCCAAGTCAGACAATTCTACAATGATGGAGCTGAAAGGGACCTTTGACTACCTATAGTCTCCGTCCACTGTCTTCCCCAGCAGGCACTCATGTCCAGTTTTATAGAAGAGGAAACCGGGCACAGACAAAGTGAGGGATTTTCCTTAGGTCATACCAAAAGGATAGGGGCAGATTTAGGAGAAAAATGCAAAGCTTTTGTCTATGCCAGGCTTTGGGTTCTTTGCCCAAGTCCTGAATTCAGCATGAATACTGCTAGTAGACTAGGCCTGGGACATTTAATTAATATGAGTAATTTGGCCTTGGTCCCTGCCCAGCCTTACTCTGTATGAGACTGGGATGCCTTCTTGTCTGCAGTTAGATGTCTCTGTCCCTGGTTTGGCTGACTGTCTCCAGTAGCCTTTTATTTTGGGAATTGGGAAGGCTTATCTTTTCCCTTTAGTTTTCCCTCAGTTCTCTGGGAAACTCCTGTGCTTTTGAAGTAGTTAATTGATTGAGGCCAGCCTTTCTCAATCAGCAAACATTTACCTAGTACTATGCTAGGCAGTCTGCTAGGTGCTGTAGATACATTAAAAAAAAAAGAAACATTAGTCCGTGGTCTCAAGGAGCTTCCACCGTCCCATGCACGTGTAAGAGTATATGAAAAGTACACAAAATGATTTATTTTTTTGGTAGAGAAAAGCGGTTAGGTGGCACAGTGAATGAAGTGCTGGGCTTGGAGTCAGGAATACCTGAGTCCAAATCCAGCCTCAAATATGATCCTGGACAAGTCACTTTACCCTGTCTGCCTCATTTTCCTCATTTATAAAATAAGCTGGAGAAGAAAATGGCAAACCACACTAGTATCTTTGCCAAGAAAACCCCAAATGGAATCACGAAGAGTCAGATACAACTGAATGACAGCAACAAATATAGTAGGATATAATATTATGTTACAATGTAATAAGGATGGAAATAATACAATAAGGATAATGGGGATGGAAAGTCAGGTAGAGCCAGGTTGTGTATGGGATCCTGTGAGCCACTGGAGTTTTTTTGAATGGGCACTGTGGCTTCATCAGAGCTGCATTGGAGGAGAATCCTCTTTGTAGCAGTTTGGAGGTTGGAAAAGAGAATGGAGAAACTTGAGGCATAGAGTCCCATTAGAATGACCTGAATTAGAGTGGTAGCTTGTGGAGAGAAGCGCTCTTCCAGCCTCCACAAGAAGCCCAAGCTGGAGGCTTGGGCACCCAGGGTTCACCTTCTCTCGTTCTTCCTTACAGCTGGATGAGGCGGTGGCTGAGGCCCATCTGGGCAAACTGAATGTGAAGCTCACAAAGCTGACGGAAAAACAGTCCCAGTACCTAGGCCTCCCCAGAGAGGGCCCGTTCAAACCTGACCACTACCGGTATTAGTCCTGCCCATCACAGAGACTCTTGAGTGGCCCACCATATTTTCTTGCCTCTCCAGCCCCTGCACAGAGTAATAAATGGTATCTAGGTTTGGTTGGGCATTCTCTTCTGTGTCATCCCTGTAGCTGCCAGCCACTCATGTATTTTTTGGATCACGTTTCTGTCTAGAATGGTGCCAGATGTTGGGGTCAAGGGGAGGAGGAAGCAACTACCTCGAGCCCAGCCTGGTGTCCTTGCCCTGATCTGTGAAGAGATTGTGTCCTACATTATGCACTGTAGCTCCGGCTTTAGACCTCTAGACATAGTTTGCATCATGGAATTATAAAGATTGTTAGCTATGAAAAGGAGGAGAATATCTATTCTAACTTTGTCCTAACTTTGTGAATGGGGAAACCGACTTGGAGAAGGGATGCCATGTCCAACTCGTGCCCCATTGATGGCAAAACTCGGATCTCTCTACTTTTAGATCAGAGTGTTTTCCATAGCCCATACCGAATCATTGTACTTGGTTATCCCAGCTCCTGAAGTCAGCCTGTTAATCATTCAATCAATTCACACACATGCGTTAAATGCCTGGGTCTGCCAGGCTGTTTGCTAAGCACTGTAGATACAAAAAGAGACAAAAGATAGACTCAGACCTCAAGGATTTCAATTTAATGGGAGAGACAACTTGCAAACAAATATATATAAAACAAGTTACATACAGGATAAATAGGAAATAATTTCACTGTCTTCCCTCTGTTACTTATTTTCCTCTGCTTCCATCTTGTATTCCATAAGCTTGGTGCTGTGGCAGTTTAGGCTTGGGCAGTTGAGAAAAGAGGCTGAGAGGTCAGTGCTGGACTCAGAGGCCCTCATAGTGCAATTGAGCGATTAGAATAGCCTTTGTTTACAAGGGAAGGTAAAGTTAGGCTCATTGTCCATTGTGATAGGGTAGAGAGTGCTGCAAGAGAGGCAGATTTCCTCTGCCTCTGATAAAAGCAAACAGGGCTTAGTTTCCAGGTATCTGAGAAGTTTACTTTATTCTGACAACAGTTAACACTTGTATTTCAAGTATTGGAAGGATTCTTTCTCTGAGTCCAGGTCCCTCCCTTATTTAATGTTCTGTGTTTAAGAGCCCTCCTGGCTCTGACCTGTGATCAGGATGTTCGATTCAGATTGGGTTCTTTTCTAATCCCACCTCTGAAATCACACTTAAGCAGGTCACAAATGACAGCAGTATCTGTGTATGTGAAAGGGAAGAGAGGGCAAGTAGAAGATGTCTTTTCTTTAGCTCATTTTAATTGGTTCAGATACCAGCTGGATGCCACTAACTTGTGTTTTGGGGGGCAGAACCTTTCCCTCTTTAGTTTTCCCATGGGTTCCATAAGTGGGTAGAGGTGAAGGTCTGTTACTGCCTTGCTCTTGGACTCTTAGTTGCATCATCAATAAGACGGAAGGTCACTCTGGAAGCCCTGCCAGCTCTCCCTACGGCAGACTGTCACTGAAGCCATCTCCAAGGCTGTTCTGGCCTGTGGAGGGGAGTTAGCCAGGGGTTCTCTTTTATCTTCAGGATAGGAGGAAAGTATTTTCAGCACTCAGTTCCTGAAGGTCTGGGGAAAGGCAGCTCAATGTAAAGGGGAGAGCATTAATTTGGAGTCTTAGGATTTGAATCCTAGTTTTGATACTTAAGGGCAGCTAGTTGGCTAGTAGAAAGACTGCTGAGCCTGGACTCAGGAAGACCTGGCTTCAAACACTAGCTGTGTGAACCTGGCAAGTTACTTAATCCTGGTTACCTCAGTTTCCTCATCTGTAAAATGAGAGAAAGACTTGGCAAACTACTTCAGTATTTCTGCCAAAGAAAACCCCAAAGGGTCTTGAAGAGCCAGACATTACTGAGAATGAAACAAATTTGATGTTTAATGCCTACACAACCTTGAGCAAGACTTTTATATTTTCATCAGTTTACTCATGTGCAGAATGGGTACAGGGGGTCCTGCCGGCTCTAAGTCCTGTAATCCTATATAGTTTTATGTTGCCTAAAAATTGAGATCTCAGACCCATTCCTGCTCTAGAGCCTTCTGGACTTCACAGAATCTCAAAGCTAAAAAGGCCTTTGTTGATCATCTGTCCAATCTGTCCATGACCAGGAACATTCTGCAGACGATTATCCAGCTCCAATTTGAAGAATTTTTTCTAAAAGCAGAAAACATTCCACCTTGCAAATAAGTAACTGATACTTTCCACTTTTGGCCAGCTCCTATCATTAGCAGATTTTTCTTTTGTTGCAAGCTGAGTTGTTTCTTGTACTTTCCGCCCACCAGTGGCTCCTCATTCTGCCCTGGAGGCCTAGTCAAACCCCGCTTCCCCAAGACAGCTCTTAATATTGCTCAGAGCCAGCAGACATGTCTTGGTGTACCTTCACTGAAGGCAGCTCATTGTCCATTTAAGTGATGTCCATGGACTCGACCTCTGATCATCCCCAGGTGCCATCTTCTTGGGCTTCAGTTTGCCATCTTATTATTACTTGTATCTCATTTTATCTTGTTCTACAGAATTATTAGATACTCTTTAAAGTTCATTTCAATGATAAATCTTTGATCCTGAGATATTCCTAAAATTAACCATCATCTCTCCCTCCCAGCTGTTTTGTGAGAGCTATCCAAGAGGAGAGAATTGTACCATATGCCTGTTGTTAATTGTTGGTGGGAGGTATGTTGCCAAATCAAGTAAGGTGGCGAAAGAATTTTGCCCTCACCATCCCATGGGGTCCCAGTCTCTTTGCAGTAAGAAGGTCTAAGTTGTTTCCCACCCTTTGCCAACCTGAATGATGGGAATACTGTGGGTAGTATCAGTGTTGTGGCAATTTCAGTGAAAACATTATCTATGTGTGGCCCCACAGCTAGGCCCAAAGCCCAGAATGCCTCAAGGTTCTTGGGAATTTTTTATTGACTTGAGGTATAAAGTGAGCAAGCTTAGTCTTTAGGTAGACAGTGCCAACCTGGAACTGCAATACCAACCTGCTGGGTGGCCCAGCCCCTCCCGCTCATCTTCCTTTAGCATTTAGGCTAAGGTTTTGGGGATTCTAGATGTACAGGAAGGTTCACATAGCCTTGCTCTTATCCCAGGGAGAGGATTTTGAAAAGCAATTATTTCTCCAATATTGTAATATCACTGGATTTAAAACAAAAATAAACTTTAGAGGTCATCTAATGTAGCTGCCCTTAGAACAAATCTTGAGGTGGGAGGGAAATTAGAGGCCAGAATTCTGAACTTGAAACAAGGATGCTTACAAGGTACTAAGTGGAATTGATGTGACAATGGTTATCTAGTTTAGCATGGTTCAGTATGATTGATTTGCAACAAATAATGGTTTCCTAGTGATATAATGATTGGTGTGGAGCACATAAGCAGGGACTGAGCCACAGAGGACAAGCGTACTAGAAGCTCTGGGAGCTAAAAAGACAAATTCATTTCATCTTCACTCAGGCCCTTGGTGGCTGACCTGGTCTCCTTGCACTTTCCTCACTAAGACCAAGGCCAGATTGAAAGGCTCTCCAGAAAGCTGCCCAGCATCAGGCAAGGAGACAGTAAAGACTTTTGGGCTTTGATTATCTGGCTGTCCTTGTGATTATTGAACTGAAATGAAGGCTGCTTCCAAAGACCCCAAGAAAACCGAACCAGAGAACATTACAAGAGGCGTCATTTAATCCAATCTTTTTCCTTCCATTGCCCTTCCTCTCTTTTTGAAACAGGTAACAGGCCAGTACCATGTTACCCTTACATTGGCCTAAAGCAGTGGTTCATAAACTTCCAACAATGTCTTATTTTTTGCCACGAAGAATGGGAGATTCAGACATTTTTCATATGTGCATGGGATTTGCAAATCTAATTTCCATACAATTCTTAAAGGCCCCCTTTGAAAACCACTGACCCAAAAGCAACAAGAAGCGGAGTTCAGACTTAGATTATCCAAATCCAAATTTAGTGTTCTGTCCATTTTGCTTACGTTTTCCACCCGTGCTTTTACCTGCTCTGGCTAGAACCTGGAGGTCTTGGCCCTGGCTAATACAAGTTAAGATCATGGAAAAATCCCTGACTTGGGAATCAATAACATGGCATAGGCTCCTGATTCTTCTGTAGCCTTGCATGGTTGAATTAGGCAGATAATCACATCTGTTGTCATGTTTCCCAGCTCTCCCTACAAGTCTTATTTAAATAAATAATTACATGGTAATATAGGAAGAGCCTTTCCACAACAACCCTTTGTGGCTGTTATCTCCATTTTGTGTGAGGCTCTGATAACCTGAGCCTCAGCCAAGTGGCTGGCACTTTCCATTCTCACTCCATATTCCCCAGTGCCCTCTACAGTCAGGCTATTGCTATTTACTATATGCTAAACAGGGGCTTGGGCTCAAGAGTTCCTAACCCCTAAGTCAGGGCTCTATCAATTTAGTTCTTTTCAGAAATTGTGCTTATTATGTGCCAGGCACTGACCTTGAGAATTGCATAGAGTGGGGAGAGGGAATTTAATTTTTTCCCCTTCAGAAAATTCAAATCAACCCTGAGAAGGATATGCTCCAGGTGTTACCCCATTTTACAGACTGAAGAAACTGAGACAGGTTACCAACTCATTTGGTCTGAAGCAGACTGAAACAAATAGCTTACTTTGTTAAAATAAAGTAAGCTAAAGTAAAGGAAACATTTGAAGGAGGCACCTCTTATCTAGGTTTCCCATCAGTAGGCATTATGTTCTTCACTAGTGGACAACTCTTAGGAACAGGGACTTGGATTTGAATTTGTGGCTTCTAAAGTCTCAGTACCCTTCCTTCCCTTTAGGGAGCAGAGTTAGCTATAGTATTAATAATCTCAATCCTAATAACATTTACTCAGTAATGGTCCCCAGAACACATAGTTCCAACCCTGCAGGCTAGCAGTCTAAATGAAAACACCACTGGAAGTTCTGGCCTTTGTCTTGTTTTTGTACTGTGTGAACATAGTATATCTTGCATCTGGAAAATGTAAAGCAGATACTTTTTATTGTTTATAAAAGAAGATAATGATCTGGGGTGGGAGAGGAAGAGAAAGGGACTTGACCAGATTTGCAGTGTGTGAAAGTGAAAGTGCCACTACTGGCAGAGTGGGCATTCTAATTCAGGGGTCCTCATTTCCTCCCCCCCTCCCCCTCCCGCCAGATCAGGCTCTCCATCTTTTTTTTTTCTCCTCTGAATCGCTGGATTTTAGATTTGGAAGGAGCCTCATCAACCATCTAATCCAGGAGCTTTAAATTCTAGGAGCTTGTTTTTTGTGTCCTTTATCTGTTTGCTGAGATTTATAGCCTCTTCTCAGAGCCTCATATAAACTAAACTAAACATAAACTAAAATATGAAACACTGCAAAGAAAATTTAAAACTACTGAAATGCAGTCCAACCAATATTTGAAAGAATTGCTATTATAGATCACGTGGTCATCCATATTGTTTGAAGATCTCCCATGAGGGTGGAACCCATTGCCTCTTGAGTTAGTTTCTTCTACTTTTTAATAACTAATGAAAAAATTTTCTTATTACAATAGTCTAACTTTGCTTTCCTATAACTTTTATACATTGATCCTAATTCTGCCTATTGGAACCAAACAAAACAAATCTAATTTGTTTTCTGTGTAACAGCCCTCCTGATACTTGAAGATGAACCTGACCCTTTTCTTCAAGTCAAACATTAGTTCCTTCCATAGCTCCTCAGATGACATGGTCTTGAACTGCTTGCCATCTTGCTCACCCTTCTAGATACTCATTTATCAATGGTCTTTTAAAAACTGTGAGTTGCCACAATTGTAAATTGTACTCCAAATGTTTGCTGAGTAATGCAGAGGAGGCAGTGTGACTATTACTTTATTTCAGCTGGGGTCTCACCTCCCCGCCCCCCATTTATTATTATTATTATTATAGGTGGGAGTTATGTTGTCATTGATAAGCTATGCGTCTGCAGGGATTTGAAGAAAGAAAGGCAACAGTAGAAAGGTGGACAGGGAAACTGATGGCATGATGACTTGAATACAGACAATTCATAAAACTGCCAGAAATGAAAGGGAACTCACATATTCAGTTCATAGTTCAAAGATTTTGAGCTGAAAAGGGATTTTAAAATATCTAATCCAACTTCCTACAGAGAGGGAAAGTGAAGACAAAAAAGAAAAGATGGCCTATAGTTATATAGGTTGTATGTGGCAGAACTGGGGTTTAAACTCAGTTATCCTAATCTGTAGCTGGAATTTTTTCCTACTTCATGTGGTGGTTGTAGGTTTTAAATGGCAGAGTCAGAATTTGAATCCAGAACTATCCCTAGATCCAATGCTTTGTCCTGATCAGAAATCCTGTGTAAGCAATCCTAACATGATCATCCAGTCTTCATCTATGAACTCACCACCTTATGAGTCAGTCTCTTTCACCTGTGAATTGCTTCAATAGCTGAGAAATTTCTCCCAGGGCAGTGTTGTGGGAATTTTACCATAACTGGCTACCCTGGCTCTTAGATTAACCAACATTGTCTCCTTTCCTGACCTGACTTTGCCGATTTTATGGAACCATAGATTATCAGAGCTGGAAAGAACCTTAAGAAATTATCTCTTCCCATTATGCTGTTTTTGTTTGTTTGTTTATTTGCAGTTAGGGTTAAGTGACTTGCCCAGGGTCACACAGCTAGGAAGTATTAAGTGTCTGAGGTCAAATTTGAACTCAGGTCCTTCTGACTTCAGGGCTGGTGCTCTAGCCACTGTGCCACCTAGCTGCCTCTCCTCCATGCTTTTAAAGACAGGGAATATCAGACTACCATTGATTTTGAATTCCAGTGGATGTCTCTAAACTCTACAATTAGAGAGTCATTACATTGTTGATTCAATATAACATTTATTGAAGGGATGCTATGTGTTGGGAATTATGGAAAATGTAGGTGAATAAAATGTAATTCTTGCCCATAAGGAGCTCACATTCTACTGAGGGGATAAACAATATTATACAAATAGAACAAGACAGGACAAGATGTGATCCAGGCTAAAGGAGAAATACATTTCTGGGGACAATAAACCACTTCCAGCTTGGGAGGATATTTTTGAGGGAAATCAAGAAATGTTTCCTGGAAGGGATGGCACCTCAGATGGGACTGGAAGGAGGAAGAGGCTTTCTAGAAGAGGAGAGATGGGGGCTAAGAAAACATAGGGTGAGTAGGAAATTGGATAGTATAGTTTGACTAGAGGACCAGGAAAATATTGGGGAGCTTTAGATGTCTAAAACCTGGAGGACAGGTGAGATAAGAACTGCTCAGACAGCCTGAGGAGTTTGGACCTCGGCCTATGGACAGTAGGGAGCTGTTCAGGATTTCTCAGAAAGGGAGTGAAATAAGAGTAAAGCAGGGATGTCTCACCGCCAGTAGCTCTTGAAGCTACCGGTCACATCCAACTTAGTGTGAGTGATAAAATACCCAATCCTAAGTAACAAGAATTTGGGGGGAGGGGGAGGAGGAGGGGTGAAGGGAATGAGGGGCACAGACATCTGGCCTGAAATCAGATATCTCTCCTGTCACAATTTGGGGCAGGATTACCTCTACTTTCCCTGCCATCTTGGGGACTTCTCAGTTTGAATTCAAGGGCTCCAGAGGGGACATAGCCAGCAGCTATGTCCGGGGAAAGTCACTTAGAAATGAGCAGAGGGAGGCATATTTGGGTTTCTGGCACTAAGTAATTCTACTTGAGCAGGTCAGGGCGGAACCCTGGGCGAAGCCTTGGAGGTGACGGGAGGAGGGGTCCCCAGGCTCCCCCTCTTGGAGCACTTAGAGGCTGGCGTTCAGCATTTCCGCAGGAACGGGCGGCAGAAGCAGACACTTCCGAAGAAGCGACAGTGGCACGTATCACACTTGTTGCAGCAGGAAATGGTCTGAGGCTGGCAGAAGGCCCCTGTGGCTGCACAGGTGGATGCAGATAACTTCACCACAGGTTTTTTCTGAGAAAAAGGAGGTAACCAATGACTTCGGAGTCCCCCGTTCTCTACCACAGTAAGCCTTGTGCTTACCTGCTCTTGGTTCCCTCAGTAGATATCCTCCCCACCACTTACTCCCACGATCCACCCCCTGAACCCCAACATTTCTGACTTAGCCTGGCCCCCATGGTGGTTTTTCCCAGGTAGCAGCCTCGGTCTTTGCTTTTATCTATCTATCTATCTATTTGTTTGTTTGTTTATTATATATTATTATCATTATATTTCCATAATGGGACTTTAAGATTTAGAGTGCTTCCCTTACAATGTCCAAATGAAGGAGGTATTTTGAAAAATGATTACACCCATTCTTGAACAGAGAGGTCAGGTAATTTGCTCAAGGTCAAACAGCTAAAAACAGTAGTCAGTAACATCTGTATGATTGTAATAAAATGTTATTATGCTGTAAGAAATGACAAGCAGGATGATTTCAGAAAAACCTGATGCATAGTGAAGAGAACAGAACCAGGAGAACCTATACTTAGTAATAGCAAAATCATTCAAGGAAGAATTGTGAATGATTTAGCTATTTTCAGAAATATAGTTATCCAAGACAATCCCTAAAACAATGATGAGGCATGTTTTCTGCCTCCAGAGAAAGAACAGATACAGTTCTTTGATTGAATCCAGACTAAACCATGCTATTTTTCTTTCATTTTTTTCAGGTCTTCTTTTACAAAATAACTAATATGTAAAAGCTTTATATAATTGCACTTGTATAATCTATATCTGATTGCTTACTCTTTCAGGGAGGGAAGAGGGGAAATGTAGAATTTATAACTCAAAACTTTAAATTAAATTTTTTTTTAAAATAGTGGGGGAGTTGGGAAGAATCATAGGCCATCAATTCTGAAAGTACCCTCTTGTATTATAGATTTGGAAACTGAAGCCTCCAAAATGGAACTCATACAAGAGGGGAGCAGAACCCAGGTTTTTTGATTCCAGCCTGAGGCAATTTATACTGTGCTACACTACCCTTGGGTTTTAATAGAAATCTCAAAATCTTCTTCCAAGGGAATGACTCATGGTGGACCAAGAGATCTATTAAGAGAAAGTGGTACTTTGGGGAGAAGAAGATATTTTGGTATGCCTGAATCTCTGAGGGTCTTGGAGATGTTCTCCTCAGGACCTGTGGTCTAAAGAAGTCATTAATAATAGGAGGAATCTGGACTTGATGAAAAAGGATCAAGATTTTCATCCTGCCTATATTATTCATTAGCTGTATGACCTTGGACAAGCTATATAAATTCTCTAGGCCTTAATTTCCCCATATGTAAAGTGAAGGGTTTAAATAAGGTGACCCCTGTCATAAGAGCTTTTAACTTCCTTTTTCTCCAATATTATTTTGGGATTGGCATGGCTATTTTATTTGTGAGGAAAGTCATAGTTGGGAAATCAGAATCAGTAGCCAACTGAAATTTTTCCTAAGACTCCTATTTAGTTCAATCATGATAAAAAACTCAAAGAGGATAAAAGAATTTATGATACCCATTCTGTGTTGTAAATCCCAGAAGCCTTGTTAGTGATTTTTTTGGGTAAACTAGATATGACTGATTTTCATCTTTAGTTATCCTTGGAATATAAGTCCCACAAGCATATCTTTGTGCTGTAAATCTTTACTTTCTTCTGTCAGGATCTACTTTATGTCTCTGATATAATTAGAACTATATAGATTCAGAAATCTTTGGGTCAGATTTTTATTTCTGATCCTATGTTAAAACATATAATAAACCTTGGTTTTGCTGTTCTGTATATATTGATAGGTATGATTGGCAGCAATATTTTTTTTAGTGAATCAAGATATTTCCATAATAATCTGTTACATATAAAAAGTTCAAGAGAAATAGTTTCTGGATAATTAATCATTTTATTAATCATACTAGCAGTTATTAATAAAAGAGGTCAATGGCACTCTCAATGCCAAAGACATCTTGTAGAATCCATTCAATGCCCTTGGGAGAGTTAACCAATCTGATTGGTTAACAGGTAATGAGAGAATGAATATTATAAGAGGTGGACTTATTCAAATGAGGGTGTAGGGAGACATGATTCTGATCCTTTAGTCTTTGTGAAAGAGATTTATCTATGTTCATGTTACCCTGTCTAGAGTAATCTAGATAAAAAGGAGTATTCACTTTTTCCCTGGATGGAAAGTTTGAGTAAAATACAATGGGCAATTTGTTTAAACTATAATGACTTTTATCCTTTGAAGAGATCTGAGTTTTCTCTCATATTATCAGCCCTTTTCTTCAGAGGCTGCCTGAAAAACCCAAAGAGGGCTGATTTCTGAATGGGGAAGTAGAAAAGGGAAAAAAACCTTAGTCCTAATTCAGTAGTTGGTTATTAATATAAGATAACCATTTCTCTCAATTCCTAATATCCTTTCCACCAATAAAGCAATGATATGTTTCTTGAGGGAGTGGAGAACTGCTACCACAGAAAGAATTCTGGAAAGAGCAAGTCATAAAAATTGGATAGGATTCTTGTTTAATGGCATTATAATTGTAAGCAAGTCAATCTTTCCAAGTCTCAGTTGTTTTCACCTGAAAAAATGTTGGTATTAATATTCCCACCCAACCTTCCCCACCCCATACTTCACCAGACAGTATGGGGGGGGGGGGTACAGACTATATACATATACACACATACATCAATCCATCATGCTATACACACACAAGTCAGTTCATCATGTTATAATATATATACACACACAAACACACACACACACACGTCAGTCCATCATGTTATTTTGAAGCAGGGGTGGACTCTTACCTCTCCCCCTCCCATCCCTCTTTCACCTCTGCTGAAGTCCCACCTACCTCGGAAGATTTCTTGGTTTCTATCTCTTTCCTGATGTTCTTCTTGGATTTTTTGTTCAGTGCTTTAAAGAAAACAAAATGAAGAGAAGATATGTCTGACTGGCAGGGCCAGGGATAGACTGTGGAAGGTGTGAGGAGGGGCAGTTAGTCACTGGGCATTAAGCATTGATGAATTGCTTACTTTAATAGACACAATAAATGTTTATTGATTGATTGATACTATGTGCCAGCCACTGCCCTTAACCGTGGGGTTTTAAGGAAAGGAAAAAGCCTAATTTCCTACTCTCAAGGAATTCACCTTCTAATGGAGGAGGCAACTTGCAGATAATTATGAAAATACAAGATATGGACAGTGTAAAGGGAGACTGTTTCAAAGAAGGCTTCTAGAGAATTCGGTATTTAATACCCATTAAAAGATGGGTAAGAATGCAACTGTCCCAGAGAAAGAGGTAGGATATTCTAGGCACAGAAAAAAGTGATCAAAGGAACAGAGTTTGGAGAGTACAGAATGTTTTTAGGACCTCAGATTAGTCTATAGTTTTTTTGAAGTGTAGAATTATAGTTTAAGAAACATGATGAAGATGGGATTTGAATATGTGTGTAAAACAATGGATTCCATCACCTTAAGCACTCAGCTATGGTGTTGTATGTCGGGGAGTATGGGGTGTTCAGGAAGGACTAGCATACCTGGTGTGAGGGCTTGCCAAGCCCTTTTCAGGGCTCCTCATCCACCTTTGGGTTCCACCTTTTATCCAGTTCTAGAAGCTCTGGCATGCATAATGGCCACACTCCTGGGAAACTGTCTTGGCAGATAGGCTAAATGAGGTTGAGAGTAACTAATAGGCCTCAAACCCATCAGTGAGTTAGGGGATGTCTATCTCAAGCATGTAAAGACTTCTTTTTCCAAACTATTTGCTCCAATGGTCAAAAGATGGCTGAAGCAGGAGATGTGCGGTGCTCAGAGCTTAGTCAGCTACCAAAGGTATCAAAGCAGCCAAGGTCATCCACTGCATTCCAAGCCATTGCCAGTGTCCTGACTTCTATCTTGCCATTGACTCAGGAAGAAAGAGAGGCTGATTACTTTGTGCAACTCTATTGCCCTTAAATCCCATTTACAAGCAAATCAGAACATCACCTGTGAGGTGATTGATACTCAAAAAATGAAGAATAAACACTAGAATGCTGTGGGGTGGAGGAAGATATTGTAACATATGGAAGAAGAATGAAAGGGTAGAGTGGTGGCATATTGTGGAGGGCCCCGAATGCCAGTCAGAGGACTTGGAGGTGGGGTTTTTTTTAATAACAATAGTTTTTTATTTTTCAAAATACAAACAAAAATACTTTTCAACATTCATCCTTGCAAAACCTTGTGTTTCAAATTTTTCTCTCTCCCTTCTCTTTTCCCTGATCCCCTAGACAGCAAGTAATCCAAAAGAGGTTAAACATGTGCAATTCTTCTAAACATGTTTCCATATTTATTATTCTGAACAAGAAAAGTCAGATCAAAAAGAAAAAAAAATGAGAAAGAAAAAAGCAAGCAAGCAAACCACAGCAATAAAGATGAAAATACTATGTTGTGCTCAAGATTCAGTCCCCATAATTCTCTCTCTGTATGAAGATGGCTCTCTCCATTACAACTCTATTGGAATTGGCTGGAATCACCTCATTGTTGAAAAGAGCCAAGGACTCTGAGTTTTATTTACTATCTGATAAGTAATAGGGAGCCATGGAAGATTTTTGTGGGAAGGTGAGGTGAATCTGTGATCTGGTTGGCACAAAGAATTCTGTTTTGGGAAATTCCCTCTACCAAAGCAGACCCAAGTAATTTCTCTACAATATTGTGAGTTGCCTGGGATGAAAGAGAAAAATTAAACCACTTGCTTAGGGATCACTGCTAGGATGTATCTATCAGTTGCAGCATTTTAAGCCAGGTTTTTTTGACTATAACAATTGCTATTTTCTACGTCTGCCACTAACAAATTTTGAGTCAGAGGAAGGGACAGCACTGTTTCTGTGATTAGAAATGTTGCAGAGCTCAGGACAACCAGGAGGTAGAAGGAAGAAGTGGAGTGGTTGTTAACATGTCATAGTTCTCTTAGCATGAAGAAAAGAAGGAGTCTGAGAAGAGGGAGAACTAAGAAGAGAAGAAGGGAGACTTGGAAAGGAATCTGAGGAGAGCTGGCCTTCACCCAGGCAAAGAATGGATCTCCAGAACGGAGATCCCAGAACAGGCAAAAGTCTTCATGAAGGGATTAGGGAGAAATGAACTCAGCATTCATTCTCTGTACTTGTGATTGCCTGATTTTTAATTAATCTAACCCCACAGCCTCCTTATTGTGGATACTAAAGGCTGTGTTTCTTGTGAGTCCCGTTAATAAATTATGATGAGTTTGCTGCCAGAAAATTATCTCCAGAATAGGAGCGGAATGGGAAACATAAGGGGAGAAGCTGAGTTTCCAAGTAATAGGAAGAAGCCTTCCTTCATGTTTGAACTGATTTTGGTAAGGGGATGATTGAATGAGAGTCCCTGATAACAAATGTAAATCCCACTCATTTCTCTCTTCCAGAATCCCTATATTCTTTCAAAGTATAGTTCAAAGCAAAGAATTCTCCCAGTTACTAGCGTATTCTCCTTCTTTAGATTATTTAGTATATACCTTGTATTTACTAACTTGTGTACATGTCTATCCTCCCTAGGAGAACTCCCTTTCTCCACAATATACAGAATAATATTTTGTTTTCCTAGTACATGTAAAGAGAGTTTTCAAGATTCACTTTCATAAGATTTTGAGTTCTAAATTTTTTCTACCTGCCTCCCTTCTCTCCTTCCCCAAGACAACAATCTGATATAAGCTATACATGTAGAATTATAGTAAACATATTTCTACATTAGTCATGTTGAGAAAGAAGAATCAGAATAAAAGGGAAAAAAAATCACAAGAAAGGAAAAAAAACCAAAGCAAAAATAAAAATAGTATGCTTTGATTTGCATTCTTATTCCAAAGTTCTTTCTCTGAATGTGAATGGTATTTTCTTGTCTTTTGAAATTGTCTTGGATCATTGTATTGCTGAGAAGAGCTAAATCTATCATGATTGAATATTACATAATGTTGTTGAATCTGTGTATAATGTTGTCCCGGTTCTGCTTACTTCATTTAGCTTCAGTTCATCTAAGTCCAGGTTTTTCTGAAATCTGCCTGCTCAACATTTCTTACTGTACAATAATATTCCATTACATTCATATACCACAACTTGTTCAGCCATTTCCCAATTGATGGAATCCTTTTAATTTTCACTTCACCACTACAAAAAGAACTCTTATAAATATTTTTCTACATGTGCAAATCTTTCCTTTTTTTATGATTTTTTTTGGATACAGATCTAATAGTGGTATTGCTGGATAAAAGTTTGATTGCCCTTTGAGCACAGCTCCACATTGCTCTCCAGAATGATTGGATCAGTTCACAACTCCATCAACAATGATTTAGTGTTCCAATTTCCCCATATCTTCTTCAACATTTATCATTTTCCTTTTCTGTCATATTAGTCAATCTAATAAGTATGAGGTGATACCTCAAAGTTGTTTTATTTTTAAGCAACTGCCAATAACTAATTTCTTCATCTGAAAACTGCCTATTCATATCCTTTGACCATTTATCAATTGGGGAATGACTTGGGAGAATGAGAGTTTCTTTGAAGAAGCTGATTTCATTTTTGCGACTGTATCTTTAGCACTTGTTGCAGTATCTGGATTTTTAATAATTACTTGTTGAACTGAGTACTAGGGACCTCTTAGTAGCAAACATGGGCCCATTTAAGCTCCAAGGTTGTAGGCACAATACACATTTTGTTTACCAGGCTATGTAGATGTGAGTACATGAAGAAGACTTGAATATCGTCTCTAGTCCTGAATTCATGGATGGATCCAAATTGGATTTCTAAGTAAGGTTGAGAGACCTAGATTGCCTCTATCCTTGACTCTAAGTTTCTAGACTTCAGTCCCTTGGCTGTAAAGAGGTACAATTTTTGTTGACTCCTCCACATCCCTCTCCCGACTCCTGCTCCCAACAATCAGGGATTCCCCCGGCTCCTGGGTGAGACCCCCAGCTATGAAGCATCAGGTTGGGGAAGAAGAGCACTGGAGTGGGCCCAGCTATTTTCACACCAGGCTCCCTAGCCTGAGGCTGGCATATCACCACCCAGGCCCCAGGTCCTCTATCTCTCTTGGTTTTGATGGAGAGACTCACTTCATGGCAGCTCTCCTAGAGCTGGGGACATGCAGCCCTCGCAGGAACCAGTACTTTTCTGAGCCACAGACAAACAGCTGTTTCTCCTCTGTGAAGTGTTTTGGGCTTTCCCTACTCTCCTCCTCTTGTCCCCCTCCTCCCAATGCTCTTCTACTATTTCACCATTCCCTTTCATCATTGAGAATGTTCCACTAGCCTGTCATTAATTCTTCTCTACCAATTCTCATGGAATGGGGGAAGAGAGGAAGAAAGAAGGAAAATACCCTGGATAGTATTCCCAACTCTGCTACTGATTGCTGTGTCTACTTTTGTTTTCTGCTTTGAGTTCTTAATATCACTTACTTACCCTTTCTTAGGGCAATGAATCCTTACCTGAGAAGTCAGAACCAGTGACCTGTCTAGTCCAAGGGTAGCTAGGGCAGCAAAAGGCAGCTAAGCTCAATAGCTAAAGTATTGGGCCTGGAGTTAGGAAAACCTGAGTTCAAATCCAGCTTTAGATACTTACTAGCTGTTTGAACTTTACCTCCACCCCTTAATCCACCAGAAAAGAAAATAGGAGACCACTCCAGTATCTTTGCCAAGAAAACCCCATGCCCAGTATTGGTGTGCTTTAGTCTTCATGGTCATGAAGAGTTGGACACAATTGAACACCAATAGGGCAGTGTCTCAGTAAATGGAGTGCCTGACTTGGAATTAGGGAGACTTAACTTGAATTCTGCCCAGGCATTTACTAACTGTACAATCTGGGCCAAGGTGTTTTCCCTTTCTTAGCCTTTCCTTACCTGTAAAATGGGGATAATAATAGTAACCACCTTATAGACAATTAGATGGTGCAGTACTGGCGGAGTACCAGACTCCGAGTCAGAAAGTTGTCCCATTGTTTCAGTTCTATCTGATTCTTCATGATCCCATTCAGGGTTTTTGGAGATACTGGAGTGGGTGGTCATTTCCTTCCCCAGCTCATTTTACAGATGAGGAAACTGAGGCAAACACGATTAAGTGACTTGTCCAGGATCACAGCTACTAAGTGTCTGAGACCAGATTTTGAACTCAGAAAGATGAGACTTCCCGACTCCAGTCATTTAGCTGCCCCAGAGTCAGGAAGAATTTTCAAATCCAGCCTCAGACACTTACTAGTGGTATGACTCTGGGCAAGTCACTTATCCTTGTTTGCTTCAGTTTCTTCAATTGTAAAATGGAGATTATTTTATATATATATATGTATATACATATATATAATTATTATTATAGCATCTCCTTCCCAGAGTTGTTGCGAAGAACAAATAATATATGTAAAATGTTTTGTAAGCCTTAAGGCTTCTAATAATTGTTAACTATTATTATTCTATACCTTGAAAGACAAAGCTTGGGTCAAGCAGCTGTCTTAAAGAATCTCTTAAAATCTATTTCCCTTGAATGTCTACATGCTGAAAGATGAGTTGGCTATCAACTTCCATAAGCATATAGGCTCTGGTCAGAGCATCATAGATTTATAACCAAGAGGGAACCTTATATGTCATCATCATCCAACCTTCTTATTTTACAAATGAAGAAACTGAGGTTTAGGAAGTAAAATTATTTGCCCACAGTCACACAAATATGCTGAACTGGGAAAGTTATGTGGGAGAAGAAGGAGAAGACTGTTTCATTGGCTTATTTCCCTAATATATAGCAATAGTGACCTCAGAGTAATTCAATATAATAACTTCTGGACTTGTACATAACAAATAGTAAGCCCCTTTTGTGTGCAAAGTACTATTCTAAGTGTTGAGGAAGGTACAAAATTTATTTTTTTCCAAGAAAACAAAAAAAAAATTCTCACTCTTTTTCTTTTGATAACAGCTTTCTATTTTCAAAATACATGCAAAGATAGTTTTCAACATTCACTCTTGCAAAACCTTGTACTTCAAAATTTTCTCCCTCCCTTCTCCCCACTCCCTCTCCTAGACAGCAAGTAGTCTAAAAGAGGTTAAACATGTGCAGTTCTTCTAAATATGTTTTCACATTTATCATTTTGCACAAGAAAAATCAGATCAAAAAGGAAAAGAAAATGAGAAAGAAAACAAAAAGGAAGCAAACAACGACAGAGGTGAAAATACTATGTTGTGATCCACATTCAGTCTCCCCAGTCCCCTTTCTGGTTGTAGATGGCGCTCTAAGATAATAAGTTTAGATAAGCTAATACTTTCCCAAACTGGAAAGCAGGCTGAGAAAAGTTAGGCAAGGGCCAACATTTCATACCTTATACAAAGATGAGATACAGATGGATATATGACAAGGTATAAAAAGTTACACAATAAACAAATTAGAGGAACAAGGAACCTTTTACAACTCTGGAGAGGGAAAGTTTTCATAATCAAATAAGGAATAGAGAGGATCACAGGGGACAATTTTAATTACATAAAATTAGAAAGTTTTTTTCACAAATAAAACCAATGCAATTTAAGATAGAAGGAAAAAATCTTTGCAGAATTTCTTTGATTAAAATTCTCATACAAACACATATATGTGTGTATATATATATATATATATGCATATATATATATACACCCATATATACACATATGTAAATAGATACGTATGTGATATATGGATATATGATATTTAAGGAATTGAGATTCAATTTCATAGGAATAAAGGTCATTTCTTAATGGATAAATGGTCAAAGGAGATGAAGAGGCAGGTCTCAAAGGACAATATCTAAGCCATCTACAATTCTATGAAGAAAATGCTCCAAAATACTGATAGAGATACATGAAGTAAAAGAATTCTGAATTACTACCTCACATCCATAAAATTGACAAAGATGACAAAAATGAAAAATAGCAATTGCTGGAGGGTCTGCAGGATGGACTGTTGATGGATATGTGAATTTGGTCAGGCCAGTCTGGAAAGTAATTTGGAAAGTCACTCATCTGACCTGGAAATACTACTAAGTTTATACTCTAGGGAGATCAAGAAAAGAAAAAAGAAACTATAAATAAATTATTTATGTCAGCTCTTTTTGTTATAGAAAATTAGAAACAAAGGAAGATGCCTATCAAATTGGGAAATGACTGAACAAATTATGATATTTGAATATAACAATATTATGCTATAAGAAATAATAAAAGCAGACCAGAAAAACATAGGAAAACTTCTGTATGAGTTGATAAAGAGTTAAGTGAACATTGATTGCACAGGTACCCTGCCAAGTGTTTTTACAAGCATTGTTTTATTTGATCTTTGTTAACAATTCTGGAAGGTAAGTGGCATTATTATCTCCACTTTATTGTTTAAGAAACTAAGGGGCTAAGTGACTTGACCTGGTTTACACAGACATTCTAAGGCTGGATTTGAACTCAGGTTTTTCCTGACTTTAGTCTAACTGCTGGACTAGCTAGCTGTCTCTATAGAGAGACAAAATGAGGTACCCAGATGTCTCCACAGCTGCTTAGATAGAGAGATAGATGACATCCTTATCACATTATCAGATGCCATAAAGCTGGGAAGGACAGCTAATCCAACGATGAATAGAGCCAGGATACAAAAATATGAAAGATCAAAAATTTTTATTGTTCAGTCATTTCCGACTCTTCATGAACCCATATGGGTTTTCTTGGAAGGGATACTGGAGTGGTTTATCACTTTCCTCTCCAATTCATCTTACAGAGGAGGAAACTGAGACAGAAGAGATCAAATGACTTGCCCAGGGTCACACAGCTAGTAAATGTCTGAGACTGGATTTGAACTCAGCTTTCCCAGACTCCAAACCCAGTGCTCTATCCATCTACCAGCAGCTTGCCCATCAAAAAACTGGACTACTCTAATAAGATAAAATTTATCTAAGAAGAGATAATCTTAGAAAACCTGGATTCAAGAAATCTGTTTCATAAATATAAATGAGGGAGGCACAACTAGGGAGAAGTCTGAAAAGACCTGGAGATTTTAATGGATTGCCAGCACAACAATGTCATTTGGCAACCCCCCTTCCAAAGGTTGAAAAAAGAAACTAAGCTACAGCAAGGGGCATAGTCAAACCCCAGCTGGAGTATTGTGTTAGGTTCCAGTCATCAATTTTAGTTTCTGCCATAATATTTTCTAATTTTCCCAGCAATTTTTGTCAAATAGTGATTTCTCGTCCCAGAAGCTGGAATCTTTGGGCTTGTCAAACACTAGATTGCTATAGTCATTGACTTTTGTGTCTTGCAGTCACCAATTTTAGAAAGGACATTGATATATTGTAGAGCATCTTCTTAAACTTTTTCTGCTTGTGACCCGTTTTCGCCTGAGAAATTTTTATGTGACCCTGGGTATATAGTTATATAAAATAGGTATACAAATGAAACATTTACAGATAAATTATAATTTCATGCTCCCCATATTGAGTTACAGGACCCCATTGGGGTCATGAGCCAAAGTTTAAGAAGCTTTGATCTAGAGAAAAGTTGAGTCCTGGACTTTGAGATCATATAGATAAAGAATAGAGAACTAAGCCTGGGATCAGGGAGATGAATTCAGATTCAGTCCCAGACATGTTAGTTGTGTTATTTTAGGCAAGTCACTTAAATCTGCCTCAGTTTCCTCAGTTGTAAAATAGGGATTATAATAGCATGTGAAAATTAAATGAAATAAAACTTGTAAAATGCATACTAAGCTTTGGTTCCTGGCACATAGAAGGCATTTAATAAATGCTTGTTCCTTTCTCCCTTGGTTAAAAGAGATAGGGGTGTTTTGCCTAGAAAAGAGATGGCTCAGGGTGGTTATTATACCTATCTTCAAATATTTGAAAGGTTGTTATATGGAAGAGTTGTTTGCTTGACTGCAGAAGGCAGAACTTGGAGCAATCTATGGAAATTATCAGACAAATTTAGGTTTGATGTAAGGAAAAACTTTCTAACAATGATAACTCTTCAAAAATGAAATGAGTGACCTCAAATGAGGTAAGGAGTAGGTTCCTATTTATTGGAAGTCTTTAAGCAAAAGTTGTATGACCACTTGTAAGATTGTTTTGGAGGCATGGCTCATACAGGATTCCCTGAGCTTGTTTTTAACCTTGGAATTCTGCACTTTTCAGATTGTGGACAATAGATGCCACTGAAAGACTGAAAGAATGGAACAAGCCAACAGACTAACTTTTTAGTCAGAGAAGGAAATAGTGTTAATCCTCAGGTTAAGATATCTTGCAAATTTGTACTCACAACTAGGAGGAATGAGTAAATGAGTAGAACCCTAAGGAATTGGATATGTATAGAATAAACAGTAAGAAATCTAAGAAAAGAGAAGAGAGTTCAGGAGGAGGCAGCCTGGCAGGTTGATTTAAGTTTTACTTAAAATTAATCAATGAAACATATATTGAGTATCTACTCAGTTTACTCTTCTGGAAAATGAGGATAACCTTTATAATTCCTAATAATTCTAAATTTATCTGATCCTATATGTTAGGGCACAAGATCAAGCATATAGGGAATTAAATATAATCAGTCAATAAACTTTTACTAAGTGTTGTTCTCTGCTTTTGGAGACTGCAGTCTAGTTAGGGAGACAAAACAAACACACAAGAAACATTAAAAAAAAAAATTACAAGACTCTGTAATTAGAGTTAAATTTCAGGATCTCATCACCTCTTATTTGGACTTTTGTTAACAGCTTTCTAATTAGTGTCCTGGCTTCCAATCTCTGGGCAGCTACTGTTGCGGTGGTTAGAACACTACACCTTGGAGTCAGAAAGACCTGCAACCAAGTCCCGCCTCAGCCACTTACTAATTGTATGACTCTGGGCAACTCACTTAACCCTATTTGCCTTAGTTTTCTTGTCTGTAAAATGAGCTGGAGAAGAAAATGGAAATTCACTCCAACATTTCTACCAAGAAGGCCCCAAATGGACACAACTGAACAATAGCAACAACAACTTCCATTCTCCTCTCTCATCGATTCATCCTTAATGTAGATTAGCCTTTATGTAGTTTATGGAGATTAAGATTATCTTCATAAAGAATAAATCATCTCATCTATCCAAGAAATTTCAATGACTTCTTATTGCCTTTATGTATGTAATCTTTGAATTGGCACTTAAAGCCCTTCACAACCTGACAACAGTCAACCTTTTCAGGCTTTTAGAATATTATTCCCCTTCGCTTTCTCTTAAATTCCAGCCAAGTCTAGTTATCAATCTCAGCACTTCACCTGTATCACCATCCCTTATTTCTAGAGTACATTCCCTGCTAATTTCTGTCTTTTAGAAACTCCAACTTCCGTCAAGACTCTGTACACAGTCCATACCTTATTGGAATCCTTTCCTAATCTCCTCAGTTGACAGTTTTTGCTCTCAGCTCCTCCTTATACCTATAAGTATAGATAAACACATGCATATACTTAACTGTTTACAGGGTGTGCCTCTTGTTTTGAATAAAATTTTATTAAAATTTTTACTTTTTCTCCCAATTACATGTAAGAACAATTTTTAATATTCAGTTTTTAAGTTCCAAATTGAGTTCCAAATTCTCTTTTTTCTTTCTTCTCTTTCCCCTTCCTGAGATGGTAGATGGTAAGTAATTTGACATAGATTATGTATATGCAATCATGCAAATATATATACATATATTAGTCATGTTGTGAAAGAAAATACAGACCAAAAAAGCCCCACAAAAAAATAAAGTGAAAAATAGTATGCTTTGTTTTGCCTTCAGACTCCATTAGTTCTTTCTTTAGGTATGGATAGCATTTTTCATTATGAATCCTTTAGAAATGTGTCTTAGCTCATTGTATTGCTGAGAATAGCTAAGTCATTCACAGTCGGTCATCATGCAATATTGCTGTTACAGTGTTATTCTGGTTCTGCTCACTTCACTTTACATCAGTTCATGTAAGTCATTCCAGGTTTTTTTGGAATCAGCCTGTTTGAGGGGCAGCTAGATAGTGCAGCGGTTAGAGCACCAGCCCTGACATCAGGAGGACCTGAGTTCAAATGTGCTCTCAGACACTTAACACTTCCTACCTGTGTGACCTGGGCAAGTCATTTAACCCCCATTGCTTCAGCCAAAAAAAGAAAAAAAGAAATCAACTTGTTTGTAATTGCTTCTAGCACAGTAATATTCCATTACAGTTATATACCACAACTTGGCTTTTCTCAACAATGCAATGATTCAAGACAATTCCAATAAACTTGGGATAGAAAATGCCACCTTCATTCAGAGAGAGAATTGTAGAGACTAAATGTGGATCAAAGCATGGTATTTTCACTTTTTTTTGTTTCTTTGCTTTTTCTTTCTCGTGGATTTTTCCTTTTGCTCTGATTTTTCTTGTACAACATGTCAAATATAGAAATATGTTTAAAAGTAGATACCCATCGATTGGAGAATGGCTAAGCAATTTGTGGAACATGAGCATGATGGAATATTACTGCCTTATAAGAAACAATGAATCTGAAGAGTATCGCTAAATGTGGAAAGAACAAATGCAAACGAGAACTAAGCAAGACCAGGAAAAAATATACACTATAAAAAAATTGACTACAAGATGGTAAATGGAAAGAGCAAAAAAGACAGAATTGAATACTATATAATTTTACTGACCAAGTTTGTCCCTAATAAAGAGAAGAAAAAATATATCACCCTTCCTTCTTTGTAGAGGTGGGGAATTTACTAAATGCTTTTTCATCCATTCATTCAAGGGTCGAGAACACTGTCAAATAGTGTACAAAATTGATAGTTTTGCTAAACCACTTTTTTTTTCCTCCTCTTTTCTCCTTTTTTTGTATTCTTTGTTGAGGGAATGGGTCTCTGGGTAGAAGAGTGATATAAATAAATAGTGATATAAAAACTATGATCTCATAATATCAATTTTTTTTAAAAAAAAAAAGAAAACTCTTCAGGAGAAAAGAATGTAAGCCCCTGGAAGTCAGAAACTAGGTTTGTTTTTGTTTTTTTTCCCCCCTGAGGCAATCGGGGTTAAGTGACTTGCCCAGGGTCACACAGCTATAGAAACTAGTTTTTAATTTTGTTTTTTGTATCTAAGGTGCCTAGCAAAATGCCTTGTCAATGGTAGGTGCTTAATAATGGCTTGTTGGAACAGGGTGTATTAGATTAGATACTGCTGTAGAACACTGTAGGAATTCAAAGTAGGGGGAAATCAAAGAGAATTGTAATATTCAAGAAAGACATCATGGAGGCAGTAGAACTTGTGCAGCCTGGATCCTGAAGGATGAGGAAAGTTTCAATAAGAAAGGGATGGGGGAAGGACACTTCAGAAGGTTATTTAAGTCAGCAATGTCTAATTCAAATAGAAAATTCCAAAAAAAGGTACCACTAAACTATATATAAGGATTTCTTTGTGTAGCATATTGACTAAGAAAATGGCAAATTAACATTATCTGTGTTCTATTATATTTTTAAGTGATATTTTGGTTCCATCCCTAACCTTTTGAGGTTGACACCATGCCCTCCTAAAAATTCATTCATTAAGTGCCTACTATGGGCACTTTGCCCCTCCAGAGTCTTTAATGACCTAGACTGAGCTTGGGGTTGGATGGGCTAATAGTCTCACGCAGGTCAATTTTAAAGTCATGTTTATACCATTAGCTCTGCCATTCCATTCCAGTTCTTTTGCTCTGTTCCCCAAATTCTGTTTCCTCCAGGCTTTTTTCTTTTATGTGTCTTTTCTCATTTCTTCTTATTCCTTTAATGTTCCAGGCTACTCTCTCCTCAGGGTCCTTGGATTGTTTGTATGTACTTTGAAGGATGCTCCTTGCTCCCTAACATACTGACAAAACTAATTACTTTTACATCTGGGCACTTGTGGCAAGATATAAACAGTTGGAACGAATTACCAGAGTCTCTATGTAATTTTCATTACTTCAATCAACTCCACTTAGCTCATTTTGAGGAACATAATCTTTTCTTTGGGAAGTCAAGTTTGTCCTATGGGCAACATTTGATATGGCTGGACTCTATGGGCCTCAATTTCCTTCCAGTTCTGGATTTGAACCCATAAGGCCCATAGAAAGTGGGGCAATGGATGAATCAGGAAGGCCTGAATTCAAATCTGGCTTCAGATTCTTATTGGCTGTCTGATCTTAGGCAAATCATTTATCCTCTATTTTTCCCAGATTTTTCAAATGTAAAATGGAGATTATGAGGATCAAATGAGGTGATATTTGTAAAGTGCTTAACACAGTGCATGGTATGTAGTTGGTGGTTTATAAATGTTTACTTCCTTTTTTAAAAAAAACTTTTTTTCTTTCTTCCTATGAGCTTGAGTCAAGCAAGGCAGCTGTAGGTCTCAGAGTTGGGGGAGAGGTGGTGCGTCATTGTGGCAGGGGAAAGGAGGCCAAATTGGTCTACATTTTTATAGTTCTTCAGGGCTTACAAAAACTTCCTTACCAGAGGTAAGAAGTATAAGTATTATCCCATTTATAGCAGAGGAAATTGAGAATGGGAAAGTGACTTACTTGCCCAAGGTTACCCAATCAGCATTTAGAACTCATTTCTTTTTTTACTGAGAATATCATTGCTCCCTTTCACAAAAGTAAAAAGAGGATTCTCTTCCTGGTCTCCTTTCTGGGCAGAATTAAGAAGCTACTTTTAGTGCTTCTGAGTGTGATGAGTAGAAAGACTAAGCTGGTGTTCTTAATGATGAGTAGAAAGACTAAGCTGGTGTTCTTAGTGTTGAGTAGAAAGACTAAGCTGGTGTTCTTAGGAAGCAGGCATCTCTTAGGTGAAAGAAGAAAAAAGTATCTAGGCTTTGGGAACTTGGCCACAGATAAAAGGTTCCAACTTGGGGGAGGATACTCCCTCCCCTGGGAGATTTCCCAAGTTCCAACCCAGGCAGGGTACAGCTTGATAAGTTTGCTTCTGTAGTGTAGCGTAATGAAGTAGTATGACCTTGGGATCGCATGATAGAGGGGCATTTCCTCCAACTTCAGAGTAGGCAGTTATCTTCTGACTGCTTCCTTTCTGCTATGAAAATACTTTTAATTGGTTGCTTAGCTGAAAATCCATGAATAGAATAAAGGGGCAAGAAGAATCCTAAGGACATCTGCTGCTCAGAAGTCAGAGGGAACTTCCATCATGCAATCCCAAGGGATTGCTATAATGGTAAGAGTACTGGACTTGAATCGAAGGCCTGACTCTGACTCTTATTCTTTGTGTACTCTTGTACAAGATCCTTTGCCTCTCTAAGTATCGGTTTCTCCATTTGTAAAATGGAAACAATTTGTGCTTAACTCACAATGTTATCATAAATGGAGAACTAGAAGGTAGAGACCTTAGTCATCTAATTCCCTCACTGGCTCCAGAGTCAGTGGATCTGGGTTCAAATCTCTCTTCAGACAAATAATACTCTATTTCTGGTTTTCTTTCATGATAGCTTTTTTCCTTGCTGCTTCCCATATCTAGAATGCTCTCCTTCCAGTTACTGGTTTCCTTCAAGGTAGCTCAAATCCTACCTTCCACAGGAGGCCTTTTCTGGTCCCATGAGCTATAAGTACCTTCTCCTTTGAGATTTACCTTCAGTTTGCATTATTTACCACATAGGAACATAGTTGCTTGCATGTTTTTCTCCTTCTGGCAGGTGATGCAGTAGATTGAATCCTGGAGTCAGGAAAATCTACGTTCAAATGCCACCTCAGATACCTACTGGTTGTGTGACCCTGGGCAAGTAATTTAACCTGTATCTACCTCATTTTCCTCAAATGTAAAATGGGGATAATAATAGCACCTACTTTCTAGGGTTTTTGTAAGGATCAAATGAGATAATGGTTATAAGGTGCTTTGCATAGTACCTGGACAGAGCTGGTACTTTATAAGTGCTTACTAATCATATTGTTGTGGACGATGATGACATTGTCCCATGTGACTACTCTGGTCAGGCGTCATCTGCTGCTCTGGATTCTAATACAATTTTAATTCTATTTTATTGATGTATCTTCTTATCCATATGTGAGTGGAGAGACACAGTGAAATGATGTCTGGACAACAGAGCCAGGAAACCTGGGGGCAAGCCCCATCTCTGACACATGCTGGCTTGATGATCTTAGACAAGCCATTGACCTCTCAGTACTCTAGCCAGCTCTCTAAACTATCCATTCCAGATGTGCTAAATTGTTTTTGTAAAGGGAGTTAACCACTGGGAACTTTCAGCTTCAATCGAATCATAAGTTTGGTCTGTATCCCTATAAAAGTGAGTAATCCTTTGGGATACAAGGAGTTGGGAAAGAGGCTAGAAGCTCATTGGAGTGGGAGTTCAAACCATGCGAAATTTCTGTGTCATTATAATTATTCATGTGAGAATGACATATGTGTGTAGATGTCCACACATGATGTAGCATGTCATAGTGCATAAAGAGCAAAACTTGAAGCCAGAAAGACCAGAATTCAAGTCCTACCTTAGACATATATGAGCTACATGACCCTGGTTAAGTCAATCAATCTCTCAATGTACATCTTTTTTTTTCCCCCATGATCATCAAATAAATTTTTTAGGGACAAAACTGTTTTACAACCTTCAAATTTAAGCAAGCTCACCCAGCACCTACAGGAAATCTTGCTATCAAGTGAACCCTGAGATCTGATTGAACCTCTAAGTTAGTTTACTTATTGTATTACTAAAGCTACTAGACTAGAAGTGAAAAAAATTACTCTGGAAGATTAGGAAACAAGCAGTGTCATTCATACACTTTGGAATACTGAAAGAATCTTGAATCTCTATTATGGTCTTGCATTAGTAGAGGGAGTTTTCTTACTTGGAATTTCCCATAGCAATGAAATTACAAATATAAGCCCTATTTCTATAGCTTTTCATATCTGTATAAAGAATCTTAGGTTTAAATATTAAAAGGAAAAGCTGGGGGACCATGGAACCCAGTCAGAGAGAAAGTAGGATTGAATGGTGAAAAAAGGAATGACCAAAGCTAGATATAGAGAATCCTCAGAGAGAGAGAATAGTGACAAAATGTCTTCTGCCTTGTTCAGTACATATGCAGATATGATACTGTGCTCTGAACAGCACATTTTAGGAAGAATATTAATAATTGAAAAGCCCCACAAATAGAGAATCACAAAATGTCAGAACTGGAATGGTTCCTAAAGATAATCTATTCTGACCCTCTTCTCATCCTTATTTTACAAGAGGAGAAAATGAAACCAAGAGAAAGGGGAAATACTAGTGAGAAAGTCAATCCTTAATTCTTGGTCCTCTGATTCCCAGGTCAAGGCTCTTTTTATTATACTGCCTCATCTGTGCAACCTTTCCCTTTCTACCTATTCCCCAATCTAATATCTCTCATAAGAACTACCAATTTGTATCTCCAGAGGGTAATGACTATTGCTCTCTTCAGGGTGTTAGAGGTGATCTCAAAATGTCTAGTACTGTTGCTCCTGTATGCTTCCCCATTGATTATCAGCCTGTAGACTGTTAGGAAAGGGTATTTTCTAAGATTGCAGAATAAGAACACTGATATAAAGGACAAGCCCCATAGAAATCTGGGCACGCTTTCCCATTAATTTATACAGAATCAGTGGGGAGAATGGGAATAAAGTTAGAAAACAAAACCCACAGATGCTACCACTAGTCACTGCTGCTTTGGGGGCCACTGCTTCTGATCTCAAATGCCAGTAGGACCTCTGATGACTCTCCCAAATTCACACAAATGCCAACAGGAGCAGGGGTGGGGCTGGGGTGAGGAGGTGAAAGACAAACTCATCATTTGCACCCCAAATAACTCTCTCTGGGCTTGGCTGAAGTTACTCCATTACTAGACTGGTTTGCTGTTAAAGTATGTGATTTCAAACTGACTTGCTATGCCTTCTGGGCTCATATTGGACTGAACAGCCACATTCGACCCCAACTGGACTCCAACATCATGATGTTATTGGTCTTCTTTGAATATGAAGTATTTACAGTAATTGGGATGGGGGTTAAAACTCCTCCTTTATACTTGATGATAATGTTGATGATCTGAGGTCAGATTTGAACTCATGATGAGTTTTCCTGACTCCAGTCCTGGCACACTATATCACCTAAGTGTCCAGGATTGTTGTCAGGGGAGGATTTGATAAACATTAAGGTATTATAGAAAGGTGATACTATTATTTTCGTCATCATCATCATCATCATCATCATCAATATAACTAGAGTTGGTAGGAACCTCTGAAGACATCTAATGATAATTTCTTCCTTTTGAAACTTGAAGAACTAGACAAGGTGAAGTGACTTGCCCATGGTCACACAGATAGTAACTGACAATTCTTGGGATTCGAACCCAAATTCTCTGAACCCAAATGTTCTTATCAGCTGTAGAAATAGCCTGATCTAGTATATAGAGCTCAGATCTTGGAGAAAGGGAGACGTGGGTTCAATTCCCCATTCTTACCACCGCTTGAGCGATCCCAGGGAACGGTCTTGGGGTCACATAGCTGTGAAGTGTTTGTTGTGTCTAAGTCTGGATTTGAACTCAGGCCCTTCTGACCCCAGACTCTATCCACTACGCCATCTAGCTGGCCCTCAGTTTCTTTAAAATGCAGAGGTTGGAATTCATAGATTCTGAGATTCTTTCCAGTTTTAAATTTATAATCCCATGATTCACCCTGGGGAAAATAAAAACAACCTCAACAAATAAAAAGGAAATTGAATTTGTAATGACCATTGTTTTCAATGCTTCATCCACAGACATTTGTGCCAGGAACCCTCCTTTTGCTAGAGCCAAAGCTCGAAACCTCATGCTACAGGAATCCCTGGAAACTGGAAACCAAAAGTGACATTCCCCAGACCGCTTAAAAGGAAAAAAATCGGACTGACTAATCAGAGAGCAATTGCTACTTCGGAGGCAGCCTTCATTAGTGAAGGTGCCTCTTGAGGAATTAGAAGTGTCTGTAATGCTTGGGGATAGGCTGATACATCTAGACGGAAGATAGTAGAAAAGTGCCCTTCCATCACATGCTTTAACTTGAATGAAACTAAAGGCATCGTGGCACTACCCTGAGCCTGGGACAGGAGTGAGGAAGAAGAGGACTCTTGAAAGTGGGGAAAAAAAGACGCCACTTATTCATTCTTGAGGCAAAGTCAAGTCCCTGCTGCTGAAGCCCCCAGCCTCATTAGCAGCTCTGAAGACCTCAGTCCCTCTGTTGGTTGGAGGAAGGCTAGATAGTGGCTCAGCAGCAAGTTAGAAGAGAAAGAGCAACAAGAAGAGGAGAAAGTTTTTTCAAACATCTTTTGATCTATGGTACTGGAGAAATCCCTGGGGGTCTGTGGTAGGGAACGGAATCCATTCTAGCAGTATATCAGCAGGACACTGAGCTAAGTAAGTGCTCTGTTCCCTATCTCCCAGCCTTCCAAGAGAGCTGGTCAAAGAGGCAGAATCTAGTTTTACTATTGGAAGAGAAACCCCTCCCCCCTCTCTCTTTCTCTCTCTCTGTTTTCCTTTCTCCCTTCCCTCCCTCCCTCCCTTCTCTGTCTCTGTCTCTCTGTCTCTGTCTCTCTCTGTCTCTGTTTATTTCTGTCCATCTGTTTCTATCCCGTCTGTTTCCATGACTGTCTCTAACTTTGCCTTTGTCTTTTTTCTGTGTATCTCTATGTTTATATCTTTGTCTATTTCTGTCTTTCTCTCTGTGTTTCTCTATTTTTGTCACTGTTTCCTTCTCTTTCTTACTTCTTTTCCTTCTTTCTTTTTTCTCTCTGTCCCATTTTTCTTCTCTCCCTCCCTCCCCTTTTTTTCTTTCTCTCTCCCTCCTTCCTTCCCTCCCTCCTTTCTTCCTTTTCCTTCTTCCTTTCCTTCCTTCCTTCTTCCCTTCCTTCCTCTTCCTTCCTTCCTTTCTTCCTTTCATCCTTCCCTCCCTCTCTCTTTTCCTTCCTTTCTCCCTTCCTTCCTCCTTCCTTTCTTACTTTCCTCTTTCCTTCTTTCCCTCCTTTGCTCCTCTCCTTCCTTTCTTCACTCCTTCCTTCCCTTCTTCCCATCATCCTTCCTTTTTCCCTCCTTCCTTCCCTCCCTCCCTCCCTTCCTTCCTTCCTTCCTTCCTTCCTTCCTTCCTTTCTTCCTTCCTTCTTTCCTGTCTTTTTCTCTGTGTTTCTGTCTCTTTCTCATCACAAGCCAAAACTAGATGGGAACCTCAGAAGAGCAAAGAAGACAGGAGACAAAGGACAGGGAATAAGATAAAGGACAGGGGACAGGGTCTTTCCTGAAGCAGATAAAACAAAAGAAGGGAATAGTTTCCCTCCTACTTACAGTACCAAGGACTATATCACTCTCTGGACTTCCGGCCTGCAGGAACTTTGCTGCTTCTTCCCTGTCTCGGTGGCTGTGATCCAAGCTACAGTTTGGGGCTAGAGCTGGGAACTTTCTCAGAGACCCCCCCAGCTTGTTGTAAGCTATCTTCCCCTCCCTCTTTTTCCTCTATTTCTCTCCCTTCTCTCCTCCCTCCCCAGCAAAACTCTGGTCTCCCATAGTTAGCCTGATGGCCACAAGTCGTGTGGTTTAGCCAGGCTTTGGAGATGAATTGGTGTTGACCAACTCGGGACACTGGTGGGTTTTGACGGAAGTGGTTTCAATGGGTCCTCCCCTACCCCAATGTCATCATTGTGGGTTTTTTGGAATCAAGTCTGACACAGAATGGATGCAACCTTCATTCTCCTGAGAAATTAGCCTAGAAAAACCAAGGCTGTAGAGCCCAGCCTGGCTGGGAAATACAGACTAGGCATCAGGCAGCAAATTTGCTGAAATTGGCTGTGGCTGATTTGTAAAATTTCTTTGGGGACTTTCAGTAGTGGCTCATAATGTATATATTTCAGTTGCAAACTTTGCTAGTGGGCAAACCAGCAAACAGACAGAAGGGCATTTCTGAATAAGGTATGCTTTTTTTTTTTTTTTTTTTTTTGCTTAGAGTTACATAGCTAGTAAGTGTCTGAGGGTATATTTGAACTCAGGTTCTCTTGACAAACCCAGAGCTCTACCCACTGCACAACCTACGTGCTCCATAAGATATACTTTTTTTTTTTTTTTTTTTGCTAAGGCATTTGGGGTTAAGTGACTTGTCCCAGGTCACACAGTTAGGAAGTGTCTGAGGCCAGATTGGAACTCAGGTCCTCCTGACTTCAGGGCTGGTGCTCTATCCACTGTACCATCTAGCTGCCCCCATAAAATATATATTTTTAAGAAACCATAGCCCAGTCATGGGTCTCTTGGCATCATGTGTAATATTTCACATATGTATGTGTATATATAGTTCAACTTGTTTGTGTAACCCTTGTTTCAAATGAATCATCCTCCCCAGCTTCCTATGCTTGGTACACATACTTTGTATATTTGGGTACTTCATAATCCTCAGCTATGGTTTCTATATCATTTCTTAGAAACTTGCGTTATCCATGACTTTTATGGAAATGTTTTGCATAACTTCACTGATTTCTTTTTTTCTAAATAATAGCTTTTTATTTTCAAAACACATGCAATGATAGTTTTCAACATTCAGCCTTGTAAAACTGTGTTCCAAATTTTTCTCTTTCCCTTCCACCTCCCTTAGACAACAAATAATCCCATATATGTTAAACATGTGCAATTCTTCAACATATATTACATGTGATTTCTAAATGGGGGATGGAGGTGGGGATAAGGAGAGACTCTGGAATTCAAGTTTTAAATGAAAAAAAAAAAAAGGAAACATGTTATCCCAGGCTACTCAGTTTCCCTTTCTTTACAGATACATCCAGTTGCCAAATCTTGTTTCTATCTTTACAATATCCAACCCTTTCATTTTCCTCATAAGGTAACCACTTTACTATGTGGTGGCCACCATATATTATGACACAGTGTCTGGTACATAGAAGGCGCTTAAGAAATATTTACTGAGGGGCAGCTAGATGGCACAGTGGATAGAGCACCAGCCCTGAAGTCAGGAGGACCCGAGTTCAAATCTGGTCTCAAACACTTGACATTTCCTAGCTGTGTGACCCTGGCCAAGTCACTTAATCCCAATTGACTCAGCAAAAAACAAACAAAAACACATATCAGTTGATTATTGGTTATTTTTTCCTTGAAAACCTGTTCTACTGCCTAAAATCAATCTCTCTGTCAGACACATATATTGTCAAACCCAGACCTTGATCAAATTCCACCAACAGTGCCCTGGCAGGCCTTCCTGAGCTATGCTTTTTGAGAAAGAGCACAGATGACAAAATTTTATCTACTCCATATAAAGCTAAATAAGAAGAAAAAAATCAAAGAGTGATAAGGAAGTCTGGAACTGGCTGAGTTTGCCAGTTTCCATGCTTGAGGGAGCATTTTAAAGCAGCATGACGGTATGACTATTGACTCTCAAGATTATCAATGAGAATTAAGACTTCCTTTTAAAAAATCCTTCTGGCTAAACTGGCTGCTTAAGGAGAAGTAGATCACTTAACTGCTATATATCTACTCCAGTAAAATCTTGAAGCAGAAGAAAAACTTTTGGCTCTGGAGGCATCAAGCACAGAGGGGTTCCCTGAGAAGACCTCCAGCATAGTCAGAAAATTCCGGAGTTCAGACCTTCTTTAAAAGCAGCATCAGACAATGGCTAGTACAGTGCCACAGTTGTTGCCAGACGAGGACAGTCCAATCTTATCAGCTTTGGGCACTATAATACTCAGGCACTTTGTCAAGAAACATCAGAAAGATCCAGAGATTGAAACCTCAAAGATACAGTTTAAGAACTATGGGAACTCAGGAAGAGAACAAGAAGTTTCAATTTCCCTCTCCAAAAATTATAACAGAATCTGGCATAAAGTTCCAATTCAGATCCTAAAGCAAGAAAAAAAAATCAATGAAAACACCAACCAGCATAAGAAATTACTGCAATTTAAGGCCACAATAATCACAAACAGAAACTCAAAGGAAAATAAAAATTGATTTTTCCATAACAGCCAGAGGGATACCTAGAAGGAATGAAGCAAGAAATTAAAAAATGAAATAGACTTTTTTTTTTTTAAATTTAATAGCCTTTTATTTACAGGATATATGCATGGGTAACTTTACAGCATTAACAATTGCCAAACCTCTTGTTCCAATTTTTCCTCTTACCCCCCACCCCCTCCCCTAGATGGCAGGATGACCAGTAGATGTTAAATATATTAAAATATAAATTAGATACACAGTAAGTATGCATGTCCAAAACGTTATTTTGCTGTACAAAAAGAATCAGACTCTGAAATATTGTACAATTAGCTTGTGAAGGAAATCAAAAATGCAGGTGTGCATAAATATAGGGATTGGGAATTCAATGTAATGGTTTTTAGTCATCTCCCAGAGTTCTTTTTCTGGGCATAGCTGGTTCAGTTCATTACTGCTCCATTGAAAATGATTTGGTTGATCTTGTTGCTGAGGATGGCCTGGTCCATCAGAACTGGTCATCATATAGTATTGTTGTTGAGGTATATAATGATCTCCTGGTCCTGCTCATGAAATAGACTTTGTGTTGGAATCTTTACTAAAGTGTTAAGACATTTCTTTACAAAGTATTAAGGACATTGGAGTTAATTTAATCTTAGAGTTATTTTGGGCCAGAACTTGAAACAAGATACTAAGTGGAACTGATTGAACAATGCTTCTGTTCACACCTTTAAAGAGCTCATAAGTATCTAAGTACTCAATGGAGTTCACTCCTTTGGGAGAGTTCAGGGCTAGTATGAGAGCTGAATTCACACCTACCTCCCTTAGGACCAGAGAGCACTCTGGGAGATAACCCATAATCCCTGCCTCAAGAAAGAGGAGTTAACCTTTGGGAGATGATATATATGGAGGAAGCTCTTGGAGCGAAGAACTTCTCCGGAACATCAACAGGGCTCTGAGACAGAACACTCTGGAAAAAAAGACTACTTGCCACAGACTGGAGATTGAGAAGCCACGAGTCGGAGCTGGCTGGAGGCTGAAGAAAGCAGAGGCAGAAATCAAGGACAAAGCTACAAGATTTTTTGGAGCCAGGCAGAGAGCTAGGCCTCAACTAACCAGGCTAAATTTGGAAGGAGAAATAAACGTTTGCATTTTTAGCAGCTGGCTGCGAATTCAGAGTAATTATTTATTTCAACTGAGACTAAGGCTGCCCCTCCAAGAAAAACCATCACAACTTTGGAAGTCAAAATTGGAAGATGAATTAGCTTAGAAGAGGTAAGTGGTAAATCTTGCTCAAGAAATAAATTCCTGAAAACTAAAATAGACCAAATGGAATTGAATATGCTAGACAGCAAGAAATATTAGAACAAAATCAAAAGATTAAAAAAGAAGAAAATATAAGATTTTGATATTAAAAACAACTGACCTAGAAAACAAGTCATGGAGAAATCATTTTTAAGAATCACTGGACTACTTCAAAACCACAATTTTAAAAAAAAGGTTGAACACTATATTTCAAGAAATCATAAATAGAAGCTCCTTCTATCAGAAGGAAAAGTAGAATTCACTGATACATCAAAAGGCAAAGTCCCAGGAATGTCACAGCCAAAATTTAGAACTCCCATGTCAAAGAAAAAAATTCCACAACTGTCCAGGAAGAAACAATTCAGGTACCAAGGAAACACAGTCAGAACACAAAAGATCTGACAATTTCTCCTAAAAGTGAGAAGACATCTTGGAATACAGTATTCCAAAAGGCAAAAAATAAATGGTTACAACAAAGAATAACTTACCCTAGAATACTATGGGGGAGGTATAAGTGGACCTTAATGAAATAGAGAATTCTCAAAAATTTCTGATGAAAAAAAAACTAGAGGTAAATAGGAAATTTGAAATAGATTCAAAATAATCTAGATAAATTTAGAAAAAATTTATTTAAGTGGAAGGAGCTATAATGATATAATGCTAATATTCTAATAAGCTAGAGAGAAGAAACTAATGTCCCTTGAGAACCTTAATATCAGGAGGCAAAGCCAATTTGGCAGAGTGAGAGTCAGCATTTTTGCTTCATTCTTTCAACACATCTCCTCACAGTAATCTAGAAAATGTGCCAGACCAAATTTTGATCAGAAAAGCCAAGAAAAAGTCACTGTAAACTGTTTTTCTAGCCCAGGGAATCTTAAGAAAATAGACAAAGAGGTCTATGGACACAGAATTGGGAGCTGATCAAGAGTACATCATGGTGGCAGTGGCAATAGTTGTGGGGATGAGATTGTTCCAGTGGCCAGGAATGGAAAGAGAAATGAAATAGAGAATCATGATAGCAAAAACTGAGGCAGAAGACCTGAGCTAACAGGAGGAAGAGGTACTCTCTGGTAGCTCCCACGTAGTTCTAGGTCATAGATCCAGGATAGAAAGGAGTGACTGTGACTAAGCATGGGACCCCTATTAAGTATTAAGCCCAAAAACAATTCCAAAAACTGAACCATGTGGCTCTGAGTACAGGAGAAGAGTGTTGACTCAGTTTCAACCTTTAGCATAGCCCATAAGCCCACAGTGGAAAATCAGGACAAGAGAGTAAGAACAAAGGGGAACCAATAGGTCAGTCTCTCTGAAACTTTAAAACCTCACAGCAGGTTAATAGTGACTTAGCCCAATAATAATCTACTGAAATTTATTTGCACACAAACTAACAGATCTAAATTCAAGGTCAGGAGCTTGCAGAGTTCAGATCAGAAGGACTATGAACAAACTTCTCCCCATATCATACCACTTCAAAAGAACCAAAAACTGAGCTTTGAAAGCAACAGAAACCCAACCCAACATCCCTCCTCTCACTGGAAATAAGCATAGCCCAATACTAATTTAAAAACTAAAGTTAAGAAGTATGTGGAAAGAATAAACAAAACAAACAAAAAAGGAATTCAACCATAAAAAACTATGATAGTAATAGAAGAGTTCAGACACAAAGACAGAAGTCAATGCCCCAAAACAAGCTCAACAATAATTGCTATAATAGTTAAAGCAAGAACTAAAGCAATTTTTTTTTAAAGAGCAAAAACTGATTTTAAAAATAATATAAGTGGTAGAAAGAAAATTGGGAGAAGAAATGAGTTATTCAAGAAAGTTAAGGAAAGAGAATTAACAGCCTCATAAAAGAGGGACAAAACCTTACTGAAGAGTTACTTTCTTCTTAAAAATTAGAATTGGTCAGCGGGATACTAATGATGCAATGAGATATCAAGAAATAAAACAGGGGCAGCTAGGTGGAGCAGTAAATAGAGCATCAGCCCTGAAGTCAGGAGGATGGGAGTTCAAATATGGCTTCAGATACTTAACACTTCCTAGCTGTGTTGACCCTGGGCAAGTCACTTAACCCCAACTGCCTCAGCAAAAAAAATAAAATAAAATAAAATAAAATAAATAAACAAATACAAAAGACTGAAAAAATGAGAAAATATGAAACATCTGATTGGAAAAACAACTGACCTAGAAAATAGATCAAGGAAAGATAACTTAAGAATATTTATGTAATGATCCAAGATGATTCCAAAGGATTCGTGATGAAAAATGCCATCCACTTCCAAAGAAAGAATCAACAAAATCTGAATACAAATGAAAGCATACTGTTTTCTACTTTCTGTATTTTTGTGTGTGTTTTTTTCCCTTATGGTCTGTGTCTTCTTTCACAAAATGACTGATATGGTAATATGTTTTATATGATTGAACATGTATAACCTATATTAAATTGCTTACTAGCTCAGGTAGGGGAAGTTGAGAGAGGTAGAAAAAAATTTGGAGCTCAAAATTTTAAAAATTAAATGTTAAATATTGTTTCTACATGTAAGAAAGAGGAAATAGTCTCTCTCTCTCTCTCTCTCTCTCTCTTAAAGAATAATTTGTATACCTGAAAGTAAGGAACAAGAAAAGAAACTTGACATAGTTCAAGAAGTTATAAAGGAAAATATTTAAATCTTAAATATCTTCAAACCAAAGGGCAGAGAATTTAAAAGAATTCACTAATCATTTCCTGAAAAAAATCCCAAAACAAAAACTCCCAGGAATATTGTAGCCAAAATCTAGAATTCCCAGATCAAGAGAAAGTACTGAAAGCAGTCAAAGAGACATAATCACATATCAAGGAATCACATTCATTCACAAAAGACTTAATAGCAACGACTATAAATTAATGGAGGGCTTGCAATATAACATTCAAGAGAGCAAAGAATTTAGGATCACAACTAAGAACAACCTATTCAGCAAACCAAAGTATAATCCTACAGGAGAAAAATGGATATTTAATGAAAGGAAGGACTTGTAAGCATTCTTAATGAAGAGATTAAAGTTGAATAGAAAATATAAAATTCACACACAGAACTCAAGAGAAGTTTAAGAAGTTAATATGATTGAGAAATTATAAGAAAAAAAAGAGGTTTATATTATTTTATGGGGAGATGATGTATGTAACTCCTTAGAACTTTATTATCATCGGGGTCTTAGAGGTAATTAGACAGAGAACCAGAATGTGATCCTATTATGTTTAAATGGTTTTAAAAGGTGAATGGATGGGGAAGAGAAATTCCTTAGGAGAGGAAGGAAGGGAGAGGAAGAATGGGAAAAATTATTTCACATAAATGGAACATGCAAAGAAGAGTTCATATAATGGAAAGGGAAGTGAAGAAATGGGCAACACTTATGCCTCACTTTTACTTGGCTCAAGGAAGGAAAAATACCATACAAACATAGTCAGGCAAAGAAATTTATGTTTTATAACAAAGAGGAAGAAAGGGTTTAAGAAAACAGAGAGAAGGATAAAAAAGAGAATAGACTAAGGAAGGCAGTGGTGAGAAACAAAACATACTCTTAAAGAGAGAACAGAATCAAAAAGAAAAGGCTTTAAATGGGATAATGTTAATGTGAATTAGATAAATTCACCCATGAAATGAAAGAGGATATCAGAATGGATTAGAAACCAGAATCCAACAACATATTATTTACTAGAAACATATTTGTAATAGAAAGATATGAGACAGGAGGACTTGAGTTCAAATCCGAATTCAGGCATTTACTAGCTATGTGACCCTGGGCAAGTCACTTTGATTAAAAAAAAAAAAGAATGAAAGAGAAAAAGAAAGGAAGGAAGGAAGGAAGAAAAAAGAAAAGAAATTCATTTAAAATAACTACAAATAGTTTAAAATACTTGGAAGTTTCTTTTTCCACAAATAAAGACAGATCTAAATAATTGGAATAATATCAATTGCTTATGTGTAGGATAAGGTAATATGATAAAAATGATAATACTACCTAAATTAATTTACTTATTGAGTGTCATACCAATAAAATTATCAAACATTTTATAGAGATGGAAAAAATCATAACAAAATTCTTCTGGAGGAACAAATGGTCAAGCATATCAAGAGAGTTAATGAAAAAAAAGGGAAGGTGTTCTAGCAGTCCCATTTCAACTTATATTACAAAGCTAAAATTGTCAAAACAATTTGATACCAGATAAGAAATAGAGAAGTTTATTAGTGGAACAGATTAAGTACATAATAAAATCTGGGAGAAAATAGACAAACCAACTTATCATACCATATAACAAAGATAAGATCAAAATGGGTACATAATTTAGATATGATGGATGATAAAATAAGTAGATTAAGAAAGCATGGAAGAAATTGCCTGTCAGAAATATTTCTCTGGGAACAGTTCATGATTAAACAAGAGTTATAGTCACAAGAAGAAAAATATATAATTTTGATTAATAAAACTTAAAGATTTATATAACAAAACCAGTGTAGCCAAAATTAAAATAAAAACAAGAAAATGCGGTGGTGGTGGAAATATTTGCAACAAGTTTCTCTGATGAAGGTCCTTTATTTATAAAATACATAAGGAACTGAGTCAACTTTAGTACCATAAGAGCCCTTCCCCAATTGATAAATGGTCAATGCATTGAAGAACAAGCAGTTTTTGAAGGAAGAATTCCAATAGCCATGTGAAAAAAAATCTATAAATCACTAATAATTGGAGAAATGCAAATTGAAATTACTCTGATAACACCTCATACCCCTCAGACTGGCTAAGATAAAAAAAAATAGGACAAATTCTGGAGGGGATGTGGGAAAATAAGTACACCAATGCACAGTTGGTAGAATTGTAAACTATTCCAACCATTCTAGAAAGTAATTTGGAACTATGCTCAAAATACTACTAAAAGGTCCCTTTTCCTCAATAACACTGCTACTAGACCTACACACCAAATATATCAAACAAAAGAAAAAGGACCCATATGAACAAAAATATTTAAGTAGCTCTTTTAAAAAAAATAATAACAGGGAGTCATAAATAGAGGGAATGCCCATCAACTGAAGAAATGGTTAAACAAATTATGGTATACGAGTGTGATGGAATACCATTGTACTATAAAAAATTTTGAAGGGGATAGTTTCAAAAAACTTGGGAAAACTTATATGAACTGATGCAAAGTAAAGTGAGCAGAACTAGGAGAACAATTTTATACAGTAACAACAATCCTATAAAAATAATCATCTGAGAAAGACTTAGTAACTGATCTACTGTAGTACTAACTACAGTCCCAAAGAACTCATGATAAAACATGACATCCACCTCCAAAAAAATAGAACTGAGGGATCTAGAGGGCAGATTGAAACATAATTCTTTTGCTTTTTTCTTTTTCTTACCTCCCCTCTCCTTGTAATATAACTAAATCAGAATTTTGTTTTGCATCTCTATACACACTTGTAATAAGTTTTATTTTTCTTTTCTTTTCATAGGATATGGTAGGGAGAGAAAGGGGATAATTTATAGTTGAAAATAAAGTAAAATATGAGTAATGAGAGACTAAAAATATAAAAAGAAAGAAGGCTTGGGGGAGGGACAAAAAAACTCAAAGAAAGGAAAAAGGCTGGTGAAATTTGGGAAACTTATTTGGCTTTTCCTCAGATTTTCCTGGAGGCATGACTAGGAACTTTCCTGGAATAGGAGGAGCAATGCTTCAGATGACAAGATTTGAAGGAAGATATGAACTTCATGGTGCTTGCAAACACCAAGATTCAGAAGTTATGGCAGAATTCTAGGATATGGTCAAGAAGCCAGCAAACTTATCAACACATCAGAGCAACCTAAAGGACAATCCAGTGAAAAGTCAGAGCTTACCGAAAAGTTAATCATCCTGAGCTTAAACAGCTAAGTTATGGGTTTGATGAAGTTCCTCATGAAGATCATTTGGAAGTCCTGAATGAATCTACCAAAGACAAGCTTTGGATCAAGCTTTAATAGGTTGATTCTCCACCTGGAAAATAGGTATCTACCTGAGAGTGTCAGTGTGGCTTCAGTATAATGTTTGCTTCTTGACAACTTCAGGAGAAATGCCAGGAGTGGAATAGAATTCTGTGCACAATGTTTGTAGATCTGACCAAGGTCTTTGATACTGCCAGTCATGAGGGCTTATGGAAAATTATGTCAACATTTGTTTGCCCAGAAAAATTCATCAGTATTTCATGATAGAATGCTTGTTTAGGTTCTGGAAGGATACTCTCCCGTTTTCCCAGGCACCAATGGAGTGAAACAAGGTTGTGTACTTGCTCCCATGCTTTTTAGTATGATGTTTTCAGTCAAATGCCTTCAATGAGGAGAAACATACCTCAAGGTTAGCTACCTCACTTATGGTAAAATTTTCAACTTGAAAAGATTACAAACTAAGACTAAAGTGGAGGGAGTGCTGGTACATGATTTTTTGTTTACAAATGATTGTGCACTCAATGCAGCTTCTGAAGCTGAGATGCAACAAAGTATGGATCAATTCTCTGCTGCTTGTCCTAATTTTGGCCTAACAATGAACCAAAAAAGCATAGGTATTCCATCAACCAACACCACATCATCCATATGTGGAACCATTGGTTACAAGTGGAGAAATTTGAATGCTGTGGATAAATTTGCTTACCTCTGCAGTATACTTTCCAGGGAAGAACCCAGTAATAAGGAAGTTGACACATGTATTGCCAGAGCTAGGTTAGTGTACGGTAGGCTTGGAAGGAAAATGTGGGAGGAAAGAAGTATTAGAATTCCTACAATAGATCCTGAAGATCTATGAAACCATTGTGCTGACCTCATTATTGTATGCCGGTGAAACCTGGACAGTACATTAATGTCAGGTGGAGAAACTGAATTGCTTCCATTTGAATTATCTTAGGAAGATTCTGAAGATTACCTGGTATAAGATATTAGACACTAAGGTCTTTTCTCTAGCTAAACTGTCCAACATTCAAACTGCTGCAGAGAATGAAACACAGATGGGCTAGAAATATTGTTTGAACGCCAAGCTTGCCAAAAAGACAAATGTGTATGTTATATTTAGAAAAAATGATACAAGTATACTTTCTAGGCCTCTCTTAAGAACTTTAGAATTGCTTGCTAAACATGGGAGACACTAACACAGTAGCACCCAGCCCATGTCAGAGAAGGTGCTGTACTCTACAAGCAAAGCAGAATTGAAGTAGCTAAAAAAAAAAAAAAAATGCAAAATGCGCAAAGTTAGAGAATATGCCCCAAATGTTTCTATAGATTATTTGTGCCGGATCTGTTGTAGAGCATTTCGAGCTTATATTACTCTGGTTGGCCACAGCTGGACACATTGTAACTTAACTCTAACGTAGGGATGTCACTTTGATCCTCTTCAAGAACAAAGGAAAACAATCAACCAACCAATTGAGGATAAACTTTAGATCACAGGACAGCATCTTTATTTTGAGGATCTGATCACTAAGAACAGGAACTTTTTAGTAAATAGGGACCATATGAGGGAGAAAAGAAAGACAAAACTGGTGGCCACTGACATCAACTCTATTTAAATGAGTAAGTACTACATCTCTGTTATGTTAGTCATTAACAGCAAAGGATATCAAATTACTGTAACATCCCAGTAGAGACTTTCTTTCAATGGGACATTGACCCATTATTTGCTACATTCTTCATTCAACAAAGTTTAGCGTGAGAAGCCCTGTGATAGGCCTAAGATAGGAAGTTCAGAGAAGATACATCGCCTGCCATTAAAAAGCTTGGGGACGGTTGCAAACGAGGGAAGATAAAACCCAAATAATTATAATTGTGTGATATGTAGATTTAAAACTGAGGGCTATGTGAGAGGTATGCTCATTGTGGAAAAAGGAGGAGGGGGCATTAAATTTGGACTTTAAGTGATAGGTAACAATTCAACAGGCAAATAAGAGGAAGAAGGGCATGATGAGCAATCATTCCAGACTTTTTGGATATGGTAATTCAAGTGGGCTGAATCCACCAGCTGTGGAAAGCCTGCAGGACCTTTTCTGAGCAGACATATTAATTTAGTCATTGTCTATAAGCGGTAATACCGCCTTTTCAGTGGTCTTGAATTAACTTTCTTTTTTTGTGTTTTTTTGCTATTATATCACCTTTATTTGCAAATATATTCCCATTCTTACTGAGCTCTCTTATAATCAAATCTAAATCTAATCTAAACTAAATAAAATCTAAATAAAAACTAAAAACAAACAAATCTGCAAAATTAAGCAACATAGCAACCAAGACTGAGATTATATGAAATATTCTGCTTGGTCTTCACTATGGCAAGGTAGTCTTTTCCACCAAATTAATCACTTCATTATTTCACTTACCACAGTGAATTTTCCCAAACCTTTTCAAATGTCTTCAAATTTCCTGTGGTTTCCCCTCTCCCTATTCTTAGCTGAGAATCTTGCCTCATATTTATTTCACTGAAAAAATTGAGGCCATTGAGAGCTCCCTCTTCTCCCATATTTTTTATTTTTTACCACCCAGATACCTCTGTCACTATTCCTTCCCTCAGTCCATTTCCCCTTACTAAGGCAAACCCATCTATAAGCACAAGTGATAGCATTCCATCTTTTCCATCTCCACTCTCACACTTATTTTCAATCTCTTCCTCTCTACTGGCTGTTTCCCTGCTGTGTAAAAACCATACCTGTGTCTCCCCTTTCTTCAAAAACATTCATGTGATCTGTTCATCCCCAACACTCAGCATCTTCACTCCCTTGTATGGCTATCCTCCATGAGAAGGCTATCTCTAATAAATACCTCTACTTCCTTTCTTCCCACTCTCTTCTTAAATCTCTACAATCTGATTTCCAATCTCATCATTCAACTGAAATGGTTCTCTTCAAAATTACCAGTGATCTCTCTTAATTGCCAAATCTAATAGTCCTTTAAAAACCCTCATTCTTTTTGACTTCTGTAGCCTTTGATATGTCAATCTCCCTGTTCTCTTCTCTTTAGTGTCCATGTGTTCTCTTCTGGGTCTTCCCCTATCTGTGTGACCATCCCTTTTCATTCTGTTGAATCCTTATCCAGATCATGGCCATTAACTGTGAGTATCCCACTCTCTCCTGGGTTCCTCCCTCTTCTCCATCTAAATTAGTCTACTTGATGATCTCATCAGCTGCCCTGGATTTAATTATTGTTTCTATGCTGATGATTCTCATACTATTCATCCTGACAATCTTTCTCCTAACTTCTAGATTGTCATCTCCAACATATCAAACTGGATATATTGTAGACATTTTAAACATATTCAGAAATGGACGAATTATTTTCTCTACCTCCTCCAAATCCTCCTTCCTAGTTTCCCTATTACTGTTGAGTGTACCATCATCTTCTCAGTCATTCCAACTTGAAACTTAGGTATCTCCCTGAATCCTTTATATTCTCACACACACACACACACACACACACACACACACACACACACACCCTCCAATCTGTTGCCAGTTCTATCTATTTGACTTTGGCAATATCTTTCTTTTATATGCTTCCTTCTGTTCTCTGATATTGCCTCCATCATAGTAGAGAATGTCATCTCCTCACTTCTAGACTATTGAAGTAGCTTGCTGCTTGATCTCTCTGCATAAATCTTTCTCTATTCTATATCATATTCCACTAAAATCTCAAATGAATCTTATTATAGCACAGATCTGACCATTACCCCACCCCACCTCATCATTCAATAAACTCCAGTGGTTCCCACATCTCACTAAGTTTAATATCCTTTGTTTGACATTCCAAGCCCTTCACCACCTGGTCTCCTACTTTTTTAATCTTCTTACTCCCCTCTGCATATCCTATGATCTAGTGATGCTGACTCTCTTGCAGTTCCTTGAATAATCTACTACATCTCCCAACTCCAAGTATTTTCACTGAATGTCCCTCATTACTAGAATTCTCTTATATCTCGTCTTTTTTTCCTGGCTCCCCTGGTTTCCTTCATGTGCCAACTAAAATTCTACCTTTTAACTAGCTTTTTGTAATCTCTGTTAACTCAGATACCTTTTTTCTAAGATTATCTTTAGTTTTGTCTGTACATAACGGTTTGCACATTGTCCTCTCTCATTGGACAGTGAGTTCCTCAAAGGCAGGGACTATTTTCAATCAGTTCAGTACCTGGCTTAAATGCTATTGGCAGACCAAGTGACACAATATTCAGTTTTGATTTTTTTCTTTACATAGGTATTATTATAGTCATTGTGATAATCATATTCCTTTCTCTGACTTGATTTTGCATCAATTAATATTTCTTCCCTTGTCTCTCTGTATTTTTCATAGTCATTCAAAACATAGTCTGTTTTCTTTTTTTCTTTTTTAAAAGCTTAGTAATAGCCTATTACATTCATCTGTCATTTGTTTAGCTTTTTAGACTGTTGGGCAACTAAGTTTGTTATCAATTATCTTTCTTGAAAAAAAATAATGTGTTCATTCTTGAAGTACTCTGCTTATACCTTATTTCTCTCTCTTTTTAAAAATAGCTTATTTTTCAAAATACACACAAAGATAGTTTTCAACATTCACTCTTATAAAACCTTGAAAATATATGAAAAAACATATTTTCTCCCTCTCTCCCCATCTTTCCCCTCCCCTAGACAGCAAGTAATCCAATATAATATACCTGATTTCTCCAATGGATCAATCAATCAATTGACAAGTATTAATAACCCACTATAGACTAGGCATTAAGAACTATATAAGAAGTCTACAAAAGACAAAAAGAAATCCTTGATTTCAGGGAGCTTACATTCCATCAAATACACCTCTTAACTTTTATTTCATATTGTTGTTATTGATGTTATATTTTATATAACAGGCATGTATATTTTACATACTTAAAGCTCAATAAGAACAGATGGTTTTAACCATCTTTTCATCTCCTTAACTGCCAAACAAAAGGAGGGCTCTGAAGATGAGATTACTAAAAGTTTATTGACTTGAACTGGATGGATTGAAAATCCTCCTGTCTTTCTCCAGGTCCCCTCATCTTATTAAAAAAAAATTTTGTATCTTGCCTCCCATGTTGCTCTTTCCTCAACTTATACAGATCAATAAGTCTCTATTGTATCCTTCTGATGTATCATCATTCAGTTGTTTTTCAGTTGTGTCCAACTCTTAGTGACCCCATTTGGGATAGATAAAAGAGTAATTTGCCATTTCTGTCTCTAGTTCATTTTACAGATGAGGAAACTGAGGCAAACAGGGTTAAGTGACTTGCCAAGGGTCACTCAACTAGCAAGTGTCTGAGGCCAGATTTGAACTCAGCAAGATGAGTCTTTCTGAATCCAGGGCCTGCCTGCACTCTTTCCACTCCCTCATTTAGCTGTCTAACCCTTAGCTAAACCCTGTGGGGAAAAGAAGAAAAGGACAAGACATGGTCTCTGACCTCAAAGAACTCCTGTCACAAGATCTTGGGTTGAGAGAAGAGGATATTTTCCCTTGAAGAAATAAAAACAGAGAGTTAACATAATATATAGGAGGTTATAAATGTATTCCAATGGTAGGACTGAAATGCTGGTCTGTCAGTATCAAGCTTTCTCTCACTTCTGAGATCCTTGAAATTCTCATTCTTTCTGCTGGTTCTTCTTGGAATCCTTTTCATGCATTTCTTTCTCCATCTCCAGTTTGAACTCTTTCTTTATTGGCTTTCTCTCTCCCTACTTCAAGGGCTGCAGTTTTTGTATTTATTCTAGAGGTACCACTGAATGTCTTCACAGGAAGAAACTGTAGGGGTTGACATGTCTGGGTTTCCTCTGAGACTCAGGGTTTCTGTGGGTTCCTAAAGAATGGGAGTGAGAATTCCATTTTCCAGTAGGGAAATCCTTCGGGATATGTGGGGTGGCCTGTACTGAGGGGCCATAGATCTGTCATGAAGACCATTTGACAGGCAGCTCTGCCACAGTCATTTCCTCATTTTCACAGAACTAACCAGCTCCTAAGTTGTTGAAAGATTCAGTACTGCCTAATGAATTATGGGAAGCATTATTGGTATTGTGTTTAATGAATGTTTTGAACTTGTGAACCCAAGCATCTAGCTTTTAGGCAAAGTATCATAACCCAGTAGTCTTGCCTAGGACCTGAAATAAGAGCATAATTTTCTACTTCTACAGGACTTGTGGAAGGATTGAAAAAGGTAAGAAGAAATCAAGTTATGAAGAACTTTAAATACCAAACATAACATTTTGTATTTGATGCTAGAGCAATAGGCAGAAGGTAGTCACATGATCAGACCTATGTCTTAGAAAAATCACTTTGGCAGCTGAATGAGAGATGGACTAGAGGGAGGACTGACTTCAGGTAGGTAGATCAGCTAGAACACTGTTGCCACCACCTGTACCAGGTGGTAGCTGGAAAAGTGGAAAGAAGGTGATGTGTCCAAGAGATCTTGGAGTAAAGGAGAAAAGGACCAGATTTAGCAAAAGATTAGATGGGGGGGAGGGTGATTTAGCAGGAAGAGTTGTGATAGGTAGCAAAACTCTGAATCTTAGTCATTGGAAGAATATTGTTGACCTCAACAGAGATAAAAGTTTGGAAGATGGGAAGGTTTGGGGGAAAGATTCTATTTTGGACATGCTGAGTTTCAGATGTCTATAGGATGTACAATTAGAGAGGTCCAAAGGACAGTTGGTGATGCTGGACAGAAGATGGTGCTTGTCCTTGGTTCTGGTAGAAGAGTATGACCTCAGGGAAGTGATGCCATGACATGCAAGTGAGTTGGATAAGTGAGGGGGAGGGAGGGTTATGCAGTCACCAGCCCCATTTCCTCTTTCAGAGGCATTTGTGTCCAGTGGCAGGAGATAGATTAAGATGACTGGAGATGGCCCTGGATGCTGGACATGAATTCAAGGAAGACTGGGGTTGCATGAATAGACCTGAGAATCATCTACATAGAGATGGATAGAACTCCCAGAAGTCAATGATATTGATGAATAAAACAGCACTGAATGAAAAAAAAAGGTTAATAGGAGTTACATGGATGAAGATCCAGCAAAGAACAACAAAAAGAAGTGTCAGACATGAGAAAACCATGAGAGAGTGATATCATGGAAACCCAGAGAGGAGAGAAGCAAGCAGAGAAGACAGTAGTTAGCAGGGTCAAATGTTAAGAAAGATCAAGAAGGATCCTTGGATCAAGAAAGATCCTAGGATTGAGAAAAAGGATTTAGTAAGTCAACAAAGAGATCACCGGTAACTTTGGAGAGAGAAATTTGAGTGAAAAGACCATTAGGAAGTATTTTCTGAATGCCTACCTAAGTGCTCAAAATTTTCAGATGAGGATGGCCTGACAGAATATTTGTGCTTTAAACTAGCTGGGAAAATAAGATTCAGATATGAAAGAGTAAGAGAATTTTGGAAAATGAGGAAGTTATTTTGTTTGGTTCAGTTTTCATTAAGCAGGCGCGCCTCTCTCTCTCTCTCTCTCTCTCTCTCTCTATCGTACTTCATCATCATCCTGCTAACAGGAGGCCTCGCATATGAGTGGTTCCAAAAAGGCCTTGAATGGACTGAGTAGGTTTTTAATCTAATTAAGATAATTGATTTCGACTCAATAAATCATGGTTCTAGCCCATGAATACCTCATGCTTTCCATTAACATAAATCTTATCGTAGCCTTTACACTAGCTCTAATTGGAGTATTAATCTACCGATCACACCTAATATCTACCCTCCTTTGTCTAGAAGGCATAATATTATCCTTATTTATCCTTATAACACTACTAATTACCCACTTCCACATATTCTCAATATCTATAATACCGTTAATTCTGTTAGTCTTCTCAGCCTGTGAAGCAGGGATCGGTCTTGCCCTACTAGTTAAAATCTCAACAACCCATGGTAATGATTATGTCCAAAATTTAAACCTATTACAATGCTAAAAATTCTTACATCAACTTTTATACTTATTCCCCTAACATGGTATTCCAAAAAATCCTGACTATGAATTAATACTACTATACATAGCTTTATTATTAGCGTTTGAAGCTTAACCTTATTATATCACAACTCTGACTTAGGCTATAACTACAACAATTATTTCTCCCTAGACTCCTTATCAGGCCCACTGCTCATTCTATCATGCTGACTTCTTCCACTAATAATTATTGCCAGCCAAAACCACCTAGCACATGAGCCTTTAGTACGAAAAAAAATCTACTTGACTACACTTATTATTCTCCAACTTTCCCTAATTATAGCTTTTACCGCATCCGAATTAATCATATTCTACATTCTATTTGAAACCACCCTAATTCCTACCCTTATCATTATTACACGCTGAGGTAGCCAAAGCGAACGACTTAATGCTGGCCTATATTTCCCCTTCTACACTCTAGTAGGTTCCCTCCCCCTTCTAGTAGCACTACTTTATCTACATAATAATTTAGGCTCCCTACACATGCTTACTATAACATTAGTATCACCTACTCTAGATTCTTCTATATCGACTTCTTTACTTTGATATGCCTGCATAATAGCATTTATAGTTAAAATACCACTTTACGGCCTTCACCTTTGACTACCCAAAGCACACGTAGAAGCCCCCATTGCAGGTTCTATAGTATTAGCCGCCATTCTACTAAAACTAGGCGGTTACGGCATTATACGAATTACAGCATTTACAGAACCATTTACATCAACCCTATGTTATCCATTTATAATCCTGTCTCTCTGGGGTATAATTATAACAAGCTCTATCTGTCTACGACAAACAGATCTTAAATCTCTTATTGCTTACTCCTCTGTCAGCCACATAGGCTTAGTAATTATTGCAGCCCTTATACAATCCCCAATAGGCTTTATAGGAGCTACCGCACTAATAGTGGCCCATGGACTCACCTCCTCAATACTCTTCTGCCTAGCCAACACAAACTATGAACGCATTCACAGCCAAACCCTTATTCTTACTCGAGGCTTACAAATAATCCTCCCACTAATATGCGCCTGATGGCTATTAGCAAGTCTTGCTAACCTAGCTCAGCCCCCCTCTATTAATCTTCTAGGAGAACTTTTAGTAATTATAACCTCATTCTCCTGATCTAACTTTTCACTTATCTTACTAGGCACTAATACAGTAATTACAGCTATCTATTCATTATACATACTAATTACTTCACAACGAGGTAAATTCACTGACCACATACATCCCATCAAACCAACATTTACTCGAGAACATATACTAATAACCTTACACCTCCTGCCTTTACTCATTATTTCTATCTGCCCCAAATTTATTCTTGGTATTACATACTGCAAATATAGTTTAACAAAAACATTAGATTGTGAATCTAATATTAGGAGCTTAAACCTCCTTATATGCCTGAGAAAGTTACAAGAACTGCTAACTCTTGACTCCATGATTAAAACCCATGGCTTTCTTACTTTTAAAGGATAACAGTTATCCATTGGTCTTAGGAACCAAAAATTTTGGTGCAACTCCAAATAAAAGTAATTAACTATTTATTAAATACTTTTCTTCTACTAACCATCATTATACTTACTTTTCCTTTAACCTATAACATCCTCATACCAAATAAAACCATCAACTTCCCACTATTATGTAAAACCACAATTAAACTATACTTCTTTACTAGTCTTATCCCACTAACACTCTTTATCTACTCTGGACAAGAATCCACAATTACAAACTGACAGTGACTTTCTATAAACACATTTAACTTATCAATAAGCTTTAAATTAGATTATTTCTCCATCATATTCATCCCAATTGCATTATATGTTACATGGTCTATTCTAGAATTCTCAATCTGATATATACACACTGACCCAAACATTCACCGCTTTTTCAAATACTTAATCATCTTCCTGTTTACAATAATTATTCTTGTATCCGCAAACAATCTATTTCAACTATTCATTGGATGAGAAGGTGTAGGTATCATATCGTTTATACTCATCGGATGATGGTTTGGACGGACCGACGCAAACACCGCTGCCCTTCAAGCTGTATTGTACAACCGAATTGGGGATATTGGATTCATGTTAGCCATAGCATGCATAATGCTCAACAACTCCTGAGATATCCAACATATTTTCATAACAAACATTGATACACCAGCCCTCCTTGGACTAATCCTTGCTGCAACTGGAAAATCAGCCCAATTTGGCTTACACCCCTGACTACCATCAGCCATAGAAGGACCCACTCCCATATCAGCATTACTACACTCTAGCACTATAGTTGTTGCAGGTATCTTCCTACTAATCCGATTCAATCCTACCATACAAAGCAACCAAATAGTTTTAACCACTATACTATGCTTAGGAGGAATTACAACTCTATTCACCGCTATTTGTGCTGTCACCCAAAATGATATCAAAAAAATCGTAGCTTTTTCTACATCAAGTCAACTAGGCCTAATAATAGTAGCTCTCAGCCTAAACCAGCCATACCTAGCATTCCTACATATCTGCACACATGCTTTCTTCAAAGCAATACTATTCCTATGCTCCGGCTCTATTATCCACAACCTTAATGATGAACAAGATATCCATAAAATAGGAGGACTACTCATACTTCTCCCAATTACATCCTCTGCAATTATACTAGGCAGCTTAGCCCTTATAGGAACCCCATTTTTAGCAGGATTCTACTCAAAAGATGCAATCATCGAAGCCATAAACACATCACACGTAAATACATGAGCCCTATGCGTCACACTTATTGCTACTATACTCACAGCCTTCTACAGCATACGAGTAATTCACTTTGCTTTACTAAACGAACCACGATTCCTACCTGTTTCTACAATATCTGAAAATAACCCAAACATAATCAACCCTATTACACGACTAGCTTTGGGTAGTATTCTCATAGGCTTCTTCCTCACAACAAGCATTCCTCCTACCACAACTATTCCTATAACAATACCAACCATACTAAAAATTTCAGCTATGCTAGTAACTATCGCAGGCATTCTAATCTCAATTGAACTATACGCCTTAACTAACAAAATACCAATCATACCTATAATTCACACACACAACTTCTCAAATATATTAGGCTATTTTACACACATCTTCCATCGACTAAAACCCCTAGCAGGTTTACAAACAGGCCAACACATTGCTACCATACTAATTGATTTAGGGTGATATGAAAAAACTGGACCAAAAGGTCAAGCCAACTTACATAGCTCCATATCTTCTACTTTTACTTCTACCCAAAAGGGGTTCATCAAATACTATTTCCTCTCCTTTATAATCTCTATAACACTAACCCTCCTAATTCTATAACTATAAACTTCGGATAACTTCCAAAACCACCAAGATAGTAATAAATAAAATTCAACCTAGTAATACTATAGCCCAACCCCCACAACCGTACAACAAAGACACCCCATTCCAATCCTGACCAACACAATAACTACCCAACCAATCAAATAACTCAATAGCCATAATCACCTCTACCTCTCCTGACACCATCAAATAAACTATCTCTATTAATAGACTCAATAATAATATACTAAAAGCTACTATATTACCTACCCAACTTTCAGGGTACTCTTCAGTAGCTATAGCAGCAGTATAACCAAACACTACTAATATTCCTCCCAAATAAATCAAAAATACAATTAACCCTAAAAATGTACTATTCAAACTAACAACAATAGCACAACCCAAACCCCCACTAACCACAAGACTCAAACCCCCGTACACAGGGGAGGGCTTAGAAGCAAATGCTACAAACCCAAAAATTAACATTAAGGACAATACAAAAATAAGCATCGTTTCCATATTAGTTTTAGTATGGGCTTAAACCATAACCTATGACCTGAAAAACCATTGTTGTAATTCAACTACAAAAACTAATGATTAATATACGAAAGACACACCCCCTCCTAAAAATTATCAACCACTCTTTTATTGACCTACCCGCTCCATCCAACATCTCTGCATGATGAAACTTCGGGTCCTTATTAGGAGTATGCCTAATTATTCAAATTCTCACAGGCCTATTCCTAGCAATACACTACACTTCAGACACACTCACTGCCTTTTCCTCTGTAGCCCATATTTGTCGCGACGTTAATTACGGCTGATTGCTCCGTAATTTACACGCTAATGGGGCTTCCATGTTCTTTATATGTTTATTTTTACATGTTAGTCGAGGAATCTACTATGGATCTTACCTCTACAAAGAAACATGGATCATCGGCGTAATCCTTCTACTTACCGTTATAGCAACAGCATTTGTTGGGTATGTTCTTCCTTGAGTTCAAATATCATTCTGGGGTGCCACCGTAATTACAAACTTACTATCCGCCATCCCCTATATTGGTACAACTCTAGCAGAATGAATTTGAGGAGGTTTCGCAGTAGATAAAGCAACTCTTACACGATTCTTTGCTTTTCACTTCATCCTACCATTTATCATCATAGCATTAGCTGTTGTACACCTGCTCTTCCTACATGAAACAGGCTCCAACAACCCATCAGGCATCAACCCAGACTCAGATAAAATCCCATTCCACCCATACTACACCATCAAAGATGCCTTAGGATTTATATTTCTTCTCTTAATACTTCTTCTCCTAACTCTTTTTTCACCAGACTCACTAGGTGACCCAGACAACTTCTCACCTGCTAATCCCTTAAACACCCCTCCACACATCAAACCAGAGTGGTACTTTCTATTTGCATACGCCATTCTACGTTCTATCCCCAATAAACTAGGAGGTGTCCTCGCTTTACTAGCATCTATCCTAATTCTCCTAATTATCCCGCTACTACATACAGCCAACCAACGAAGCATAATATTTCGCCCAATCTCCCAAACCTATTCTGAATTCTCACTGCTAACCTAATTACACTTACCTGAATTGGAGGCCAGCCAGTAGAGCAGCCATTCATCATCATTGGCCAACTAGCTTCTATGCTCTACTTCCTACTGATTCTTGTCCTTATACCTCTTGCAGGTTTATTCGAAAACTATATACTAAAACCTAAATGAAGAGTCCAAATAATTTAACTAAAATACTGGCCTTGTAAGCCAGCTATGAAGGTAAACTCCTTCCTAGGACCCATCAGGAAGGAGGCATTACGCCCCACCATCAACACCCAAAGCCGGCATTCTAATTAAACTACTTCCTGCTCAAATATTATTTTTTTTTTTGCAAAATTTAATTTGTATACTATCTCAGTATTAAATTTTTTTTGCAAATTTTCATAAAATTTTAATTCAAGCCAAATATACATATTCATTCTCTCTCTCTCTCTCTCTCTCTCTCTCTCTCTCTTTTCTCTCTCTCTCCCTTCTCTCTTTTCTCTTTCTCTTTCTCCTCCCTCTCTCTTCTCTCTCTCTCTTTCTCCCCTTTCCCTTTTCCCTTTTCCCCCCCTCCCTTTCTTCCCCCTCCTTCTTTCCTCATTCCCAAAGCTCTGCCACTCTGTGGAGAACTGAGTTTATTCCTCTTTACAGGAAGAAACAGAGGTGGAAAGGCTAGTTTTACATCTGCTTTATAATGATTAAAGTCTTGGACTTGATGGGAGCTGATTAGAATAATCACAATCCTTTACTCTTGGAAGAATTGTCTTCGGAAGACTTCCTGATTCTATTGTTATCTACAGGTTAAGAGGAAGAAATTTCTTAGAGCCCCAGAACAGATCCAAGGAATTTGTCAGTTGTCTGATTTAAGGCAATTGCTTTTCATTGAAAGACCACAACACTTATTCAGATTACTGGCAAAGGTGTTAAAGATTTCCTCACTGCTTCACTGGCCCAAGAGTATTAAAGAAGTTGCTTTTTCTCTGTGAGGAACAGAAGGGGAGCAGATAACAGAAAAGTAGTCTTGCTTAGCAGATAATACATGGTGCAGACTATTCTCTTTTATTTTTTAAAATTTTTTTCTTTTCTTTTCTTTTTTTATTATAGCTTTTTATTTACAAAACATGCATGGGTAATTTTTCAACATTGACTCCTGCAAAACCTTCTGTTCCAAATTTTCCCTCCTTCCCCCTACCCCCTCTATTAGATGACTGGTAGCCCAATACATGTTAAATATGTTAAAATATATGTTAAATTCAATATATGTATACATATTTATACAATTATCTTGCTGGTGCAGACTATTCTCTCAAGAAACCAAGAACCATCTAATGTTGGGAGCTGCTCAAAGAACATGGGTTGCTCTTCATATTTGGTTTCTGTTAGTATATGCCCATTATCCCCCATAGGAATTATGCATTGTTGGAATAGTGTGATCTAGATTTTTGGGAGGACTGTTATATTTTGATTATTTTTTATTTTTCTTCCGAGTATTATAATTATTCTTGTTCTTGCCTTCTTCTGAATAAAGTACTGAATACAGTTTAGTATTTGGAAATTAATCTGAGTGTCAAAAGGAACTCCACGTCAGAGTGAGGTCTCAACAGATTTTGTCCTTGGTGACCAAGAAGTTGTGATTAAAGAGAATATAGGTAAGTCTAAAGGTCCTAGTTAGCTGGGGGTAGGTCTGTATCTCAAATGCTTGTTTCTTGGGTGAAGGTCTACCTCTGGAGAGGAAATATCTATTACAACCAAGACTTAGAAACAGACAGACCTTCCTATGGAAAAAAAAAGTTAAGTTTTCTTCATTTTCACCTCCACCCCCCATACATGCACAATAATTAAATGTTAGACATTTGATTTTTTAAATACCTGTAGCAAAAGATTTTTCTGTTTTAAATGAAAAGGTGATAAATCTATAAGGAATTAGGTTGTCAAAACAAACCCCTCATTTTATATATGAAGAGACTGAGGCATAAGTGATTAGAAGTAGAAGTGAATTTCCTATGTAGTAAGCTCCAGGGGTGGGATCTGAATGGGCCCTCTTGAGTCCATGGTCAAATCTTTTTTCCATTGTATCTTGCTTCTAGAAAGAGCCAATCAGATGCTGAGAAGTTCTACAACCTCATACCCAGTGGAGTCATAGCCATAACTGGCAGTGACCCCAACACCAGTAGAATATTAGCAAGGAAGTTCCCAAGTACTATTTCACATTTGATCCTCACATCAGTTCTATGAAATAGGTGATATAAATATGATTTCTTCTTTACAAATTCGAGAACTAAGACTTAAAGAAATGAAATGACTTGTCCAGAGTCACTCAGTTAATCAGAGATTAAATGATTTGCTAGATCTTGAAGGGACTTTAGAAATTATCTCATTTACTTACTTTACAGAAGAGCGACACTGAGGCCCAGAGAAATCAAATGAATTGTCCAACATATCAGAGCTAGTATTTAAGCCTAGGTCTATTAAGTCCCATTACTGAGGGCTTAACAGAAACATACAGAACAGCCCTGGGATTTACACTGTTGGAAACTTCAGGTAAAGCCCAGGACTCCTAGTTTCTCTGGGAAGAAACTGCTTGCAAATTTTCTTGGTAGCTCTGCCCTTTTTGCTGACCTCTAGGTTCTTTTTTTTTTTTTAATTTAATAGCCTTTTATTTACAGGATATATACATGGGTAACTTTACAGCATTAACAATTGCCAAACCTCTTGTTCCAATTTTTCACCTCTTACCCCCCCACCCCCTCCCTTAGATGGCAGGATGACCAGTAGATGTTAAATATATTAAAATATAACTTAGATACACAATAAGTATACATGACCAAAACGTTATTTTGCTGTGCAAAATAAATTAGACTCTGGATTTTTTTTTTTTTTGCTTGTGAAGGAAATCAAAAATGCAGGTGTGCATAAATATAGGGATTGGGAATTCAATGTAATGGTTTTTAGTCATCTCCCAGAGTTCTTTTTCTGGGCATAGCTAGTTCAGTTCATTACTGCTCCATTAGAAATGATTTGGTTGATCTTGTTGCTGAGGATGGCCTGGTCCATCAGAACTGGTCATCATATAGTATTGTTGTTGCAGTATATAATGATCTCCTGGTCCTGCTCATTTCACTCAGCATCATTTCGTGTAAGTCTCTCCAGGCCTTTCTGAAATTATCCTGTTGGTCATTTCTTACAGAACAGTAATATTCCATAATATTCATATACCACAATTTATTCAGCCATTCTCCAACTGATGGACATCCATTCAGTTTCCAGTTTCTAGCCACTACAAACAAGGCTGCCACAAACATTCGTGCACATACAGGTCCCTTTCCCTTCTTTATAATCTCTTTGGGATATAATCCCAGTAGTAACACTGCTGGATCAAAGGGTATGTACAGTTTGATAACTTTTTGAGCATAGTTCCAAACTACTCTCCAAAATGGTTGGATTCGTTCACAACTCCACCAACAATGCATCAATGTCCCAGTTTTCCCGCATCCCCTCCAACAATCATCATTATTTTTTCCTGTCATCTTAGCCAATCTGACAGGTGTGTAGTGGTATCTTAGAGTTGTCTTAATTTGCATTTCTCTGATTAATAATGACTTGGAGCATCTTTTCATATGACTAGAAATAGTTTCAATTTCTTCATCTGAGAATTGACCTCTAGGTTCTGAGCTTTTCTCCATGATGTAAAAACTGAGAGACCCTCCCTTGTTGGGAAATCTCATTGGGAAATAATCTAGCATACATTCCAAACTAACAGAGGCTCACACAGCTCTTGGAAGCCTTTCATTAGAGCCTCCTCAGAAGCTGGAGAGAAGGTAGTCTCTGGGGTTTGCATAGCTGCTTGACTGTCTCCAGTAATTTTCTGGAACATGCCCACTTTGCTAGACTTAGGGGCTGGGTCCCCACTGTCCTTTGCTTCTCTATTCCCCAGCATCCTTTAGGGTAATGGATGTCTTTACTTCATTCCCATGCCTCAATGATCATTCTTAAAAGAATTCTTTTAACATTTAAGCCTTCAGAATCCATTAATGAGCTTCATCTGAATCATTAATCAGGACAAAAACATCTCCTCCATGGCTATTAAAGTGGCATGATCCTTCCCACACTGGGAAACTTCTTGTGGAATTGCAAGTGGGCAGAGCTGTAGGCCTGGTCGGCTTCCCATAAGTTGAGCAGCTAGACCTCCTGAATCAGGTTCACAGAATGTTTATCCAGTCAGCTCAGGATTCTGTCTCTAATAAAGGCACCAGAGGGTCATGGGATTGAGAGAGGCACAGATTCTCCTCCAAGAGGCTGTTTGTCAGTGCTCTGGCTGGGATATGGACTTGTTGTTCTCCAGGGAGTCTCTGGGGCGCATCTGTGAGCCAGGCTCAGAAAGCAGGCAGGATAGGGTTTATGGGACTGAGACTTCTCAACCTTAGACATTCATCCCTACGCTTCTATAAACCATCAACAGATGTCTCTCATTTCCCTTCTAGTTCTTCCTCCTCCTCCCTAGTTTTATCCCTCTAACTCCAGACCTTTCTTCTAACTCAGGAGATTCTCTTTACCTGTAATTAGGTGCTTACTTACTTCAATATGCAAATGATTCATGATTCTATCAATGTGAGTCTTTCCTTTCTCATTCAGCTCACCCCTCCAATTTCCCCACATATAATCTAGTAGATGCTTGTTAGTGTTTTCATGTTCCCCAATTTTCTTCACTTTATGCTTATTTCTGTACAGTTGTATCCCTTTTTCTCAAGTATAATGTAAAACCCATTTGATCCAGAAATACCACTGCTGGGTGGTTATTCCAAGAAGGTTAAAAAATAAAAAGAAAGGTATCATATAAACCAAAATCTTTATAGTAGTACTTTTTCCTAGAATCATTGGCTTGTAGGTTTAGACCTAGAAGAGAACTCAGAGGCTATCTAATCTAAAATTTTCTATTTTACAGATGAGGAAATTTATAACTGACATATTCAAGAAGACATAACAGTAAGAATTAAATATAAGATGTTTGTAGTAGCAAAACACTGGAAACAAAATAGATGCTCAGCAACTAAGGACTGTCTAAACAAATGTAATGAAATATTACTGTAATATAAGAAACAACGAACATGAACAATGTAGAGAAACATGGCGAAATTTGTATACAATGTGAAAACAAAATGGGGGCAGGGAAAATATAAGCAATGATTAACAATGTAACTGTAAAAAAAGAAAGAGAAAGAGAGAGAGAGAGAGAGAAAGAGAAAGAGAAAGAGAGAGAAAGAGAGATAAAAATAAAACAATACTGCTTAATTAAAATAATGCTCATCCCCGAGGAAGAGTTGAGGAAAATACACTTTCTTATATTCTTTGAAATATAGGGGCAGTTAGGTGGTGCAGTAGCTAGAAGACTGGGCTTAGAATCAGGAAGATTCATCAGATATTTACTGGTTTGTGACCCTGGGCAAGTCACTTCCCACTGTTTGCCTCAGCTCCTCATCTATAAAAGGATCTGAATGAGAAAATGGCAAATCACTCCAGTATTTTTGCCCAAAAAATCCCATGGACCTCTGTCCATAGGGTCATGAAGAGTTGGATATAACAGAAACACAATGACAATCATTAAAAGATGCTCCTAGAGGTGGTAAAACTTTTTTTTTTAGGGGTGATTGTATTGGTCTAGTGAATAGAATGCTGGAATTGTAGTAAAGAAGACCTGAGTTCAAATTCAGTTCCCAACTATTACTAGCTGTGTGACCTGAGCAAGTTATTTAATCCATTTACCTTAGTCCACTGGAGAGGAAAATGGCAAATCACTCCAATATCTTTGACAAGATAATGACAATATGATCCATAGGATCATAAAGAGTCAGACGGTGTGACTAAAGACTGAACAACTATTGGGAGGGGAGATAGATTTGGAAAGGAAAGTGACAAAAAGCAAAAGATAAACATTTTAAGCAGTCTCCTATGGACCCCATATTAAGAATCGCTGGCCTAGATGTTTGTTTCCCTAATGAATTGGTTTTAAGTTGATATCTAACCACTCATCACTCTGGAATACTGGAACAAGTGTCAAATGGCAGGATCTTGGAGCATAATCACTTCAAAATAGTCACGTTTTGCTCTGAACAAAGGAATTAATTATTGTGTATTGAACTGAGATTTGAGAACAGACCAGATTGAGGTTCCTTTTTCATCCCACAGGTTTTTGTTGTTGTTGTTGTTTTAAACAAATGAAGCAAATTTTCTACTTTTCATGCTTCCAAGCAGTGGGGATTAGAACATGCTGTGCAATTAATCATTTTAGGGAATATCTTAAATTTGTTTGCTCTAGTTGATCCTTCTTTAAAAACATAATTATAAAAAGACAAAACTGTGAATATGGGTTTAGATGGGCACAGCTCCAGTCTAACTGCTAAGGAGCCATCAGAGCAGAAATTGTGGTTATAATGATTGTAACTTGGGTTGACAGGGGTGAATTGATCACTTCTTAAGGGAAATTGATGGAGTTACAGGTGTCTTAGAATGATGGGTAATGCAACTTGGGGACGGTATCTACCTGCCTCCCTACCATGTCCCCATGCTAGAATTCTTGAAGCTGCTTGTCTTGTGATCACAATGAATTTCTTTCACTTATGAATTGTCTGAAAATCAACATTATCCAAGAATAATCTTGAGACAACCTTAAAGACTGAGAGATTTCCATCCAGATCATGCATAAGAATGAGAATAATAGCATCCTAGATTTAGAATTGAAGAGGATCTCACAGGCTATCTGGTTGAGTAAAATTGAGTAAGTTGTTCAAGTTGCGAGGGGTTGGGGGGGAGAAGATTTGAACTCGGGTCCCTGCAGTACTTCCAACACACTATATTGACTCTCAACACTGGACAGTTTTGAAGACAATATTACTAGTTTCCTTCTATAATCTAGAATCTTCTCAATGCCCAAATAAGGTTTTAAATCCAGGGTGAATTTATTTCTCTGAACTTGTAGCAATCTATTTTTCTCCATGAGACAGTGATAAGTGGTAAGAAAACCCTTGGATTAGGAATCAGAAAAACTGAATTCTAGTACTGGCTTTCACTAGGTGTAAGCCATTCTCTCCACGTCTTTAAGACTGTTTCCTCATCATAAAATGGGGATAATTTTTCTCTGACCTGTCTTTCTTATAGGATCATGTGACAATATGGAATTGTGAGTTATGTGTATTCCTGGTAAATTGGTATCATCACCCTCTATCTATTGACTTCCTAACCAATCTTCTAACTTCTCTAAAAACTTGTGTCCCTTCTGAATTGATCTCATTGCCTTGCCATTTAATCCAGCTTTAGATACCTGGCTTCTTTACTGTCCCTTACTGAGTTAAATCCGTACCTTCTCCAAGACAGGTTCGGAAAGAAGTGAGAAAGGCATTGCCTTTATTTTATGGGCTTCTCATTATTCCATAAATCCCAGAACTATATCAATTTCCCTTTAGAAAAAAATGATGTCTACCCATGTCATAGTCACTATGATTATTATCAGTATTCTGGAGGTGGTTCATTACCATTTAGGAAATGCTTTTCTTGCATTTTGTTTAAATAGACAGCTTATTACATTCTTTCATATATTAGGACCATATCCCTACACAGCAAAATAGCTAGTCTAGTCATGCTCACAATTTGGATCACTGCTTTATTTTCCCAGAATTGGAAAGTTCCACAAGGGGAGAAATCCTGGTGGTTTGGTTTTTGCATCTCCGATGATATACAATAAAGATGAAACTCCAAGACTTTTAAGGTCCCTCCCTCTCTCCATCCTGCTCCCCATCTTGGTCGCTGAAATCGTTGAAGCCTTTGCCGACTGCCTACAGAGCTCAGGTTTGGCTGCCTCAGCGGGGTCTCTATCTTGGATTTGCTTCCGAAGAATTTTGAGTGACCAGGAGAAGAAGGTGCTAGCCCCAAAGCTCCATTAATTACTTTTGTATAGGCTTTTCCCCTTACAAAGAGAAGACATACAAATTTCATTAAGGATTCCAGCCAAAGAGACGCTATCAAAGCCACTCCTTTCTTCCAGATCCTGAGACTTCGGAAAGAGGTGACTCAGAAATGTGTAAGAGTCTGATTCTCTTCTATTATAATCCCAGAAGACTTTCTAAGGCAAGTCCCCCACTCTAGAGGAGGCTGATTTTTATGGGATTCCTAGTAAGTCTATTTCCATTTTTCCTTTTTTGGAAACCTAACTCACAACGTACCATCAATGACACTACTAGCTCAGTGTATCTAGTGATTGCTGTCTTTTCTTAGAGAGGATCAGCCCTGTGACAAAATTATACACAAAGATCCATGAAAAACAGCATTAAACAAAGCTGTTGCAGTGTTCCTTATCTTACCTTATCTATCACATATGAGCCACAGCTGGATTCTCTTACCACAATCTGAGAAGTTATACATTTTAAAAAATTCTTCCTGATTCTGGAAGTCTGTAGTATGAGCCTTTTATTGAATATCAATAAGCTAATTCTCTAGGGATTAAGATACTAACCCAAGAAATCATAGGAATATACAGAGCTGAAAGGGACCTGAATAATTATCGAGTCCAAAACTTCTTCAATTGTGAGTCACAGCCCCATATGGGGTTTCATAATTGAATGTGGGAGTTGCAACATTATGATTTGTTATCAATAAATGTTTGGTCTGTATATCTATTTTATATACCTTTAGATGTAGAATCATGTAAAAGTTTCTCAGATGAAAAGGGGTCTTGAATGGAAAAAGTTTAAGAAGCCCCCGTCTAATCCAAGCCCTTCCTTTAATAGATATGGAAACAGAGGTCGAGAGAAACTAAGTGATTTTTTTTTTTTTTTTTTTTTTTACAAAGTTGTAAAACTGAAACTTTAACTCAGGTCCTCTAGTTCCAAATTCAGTAATCATTTTCAAGGAAAACCCCTAAAACTTTTCATTTGGGAAGAAAGAAATGAAAGCTAGGAAAAAAAATATCATCAGATAAGGGTCACAAAGCAGCAACAACTAAAGTAGACTCTATAATGTTATGCACCCCGATGATTTCCCACTTAGCGGCTCACCTCTCCTTTTTCCAAACAGGCCCTGTTCTCCAAACAGTGAGTGGATGTCCTCTTGGGCTAAATAGGAAGGTATTCAAAGCAAATGAAGGTTCTTTAGAACAAAACGTCTTCTCCAGATTAGTGGTTCTCAAAGCAAATCTGTAAAAGTCTTTTTTGGTGGTCAGTGGTAAAATATGCAAAATTACATGAGCTTGTGTTTAGGGCTGCTAAAAATCTGTGTTTTTTTTCCCCCATGACAGATTTGCATCAAGATTAAAACCCAACAAAATGTGTTTTTAAAAGGATCCATTGGTCCTCGTAAAAGATCCGTGCAAAAGCCCCACAAGATGATATTTTTATTTTCTTGAAGAAATGGGTGGTAGCAATGAGCGAAGCAGCTCTCCATTCTTTCTCTTGCCCAACTGATTCTTGAACTAACTTTCTATGAATCATGGTCCAAATGAATAGCTGAATATAATAAAGTTTTTAGATGGAGCATTCAAGGGAATAGAAAAGTAGGATTGCTTTCTTCCCTGGACTCTGTACTTCCAGCTACTATTAGCCTCCTGATTTCTGGCTGGTAGCTGATTGTTTCCAACTGACAAATCCCCTCCAACTAGCCTTAACCCCCCGACCCTGAGGCTTCTGCTGACCCAGGAGTTTGCTTAAGTGACTGTGGGCATTCTTAAGTTTTCTTCTAGAGAAGCTAGTGTTCAGGTGTGGGCAAGAAGGGACCGACTGGAGGTCAGGATGCAGCTAAGATTCAGGGAAATCTGTTTTCCCTCATCTTATCCAGAATTAACTCTGGCAAAGCCTGAGCCCGGCTCTGTGAGTAGACTCAATAACCCTTTGTTAGCCACTCAACTCAAATAAATTGCTAACTGCTGAGTTTCTCACAAGGTGAAGGGAGTGGCGGGGAGAGATCCTCTTTCATTTCTAGGAGATCAGGGCAAAAAGTCAAAAGTTGTGGTTTGGTGGCCAACACTAGGTCTCCACAGCTTCCTGGGCAGATTCACAAAGAGCTAAGTTGTCTATATAGCCAGAAAATGACTTAGAAGTTGTACGGATTTTAATATGCCTGCTGGCCTCTAAGCAGATTTCCCTAAACCTTGCATACCTTCACTTAATCTAGCTGGATTACTGTAGTTGCCCTAGGGGATAGATGATAAATGTATGTGCCTCATGATTTTTACAAGGCAGAGGCTACCTAAAGGAATCAGACATTAGCCTCCAACATTTGACCCTGTGCCGTGTAGATCTACACCCTAAATAGAGGAAGGGGGTCTCCCCATCTTGCTGAATAAGGTGAAAATCAGTTTGCTCTTTGATTAGGACGAAGGGCAAGGGTGAAGGAGGGGAGGATGCACAGTTTAGGAAGAAAACCCAACATCTGGATGGCATTTGCTACATACCTTTCAGGGAGTCCCTGGTTCCTGAACTTCGTTTCTAATGAGCCTCTCTTCCTGGTCTGCAGAGGCTCAGTGTCTCCAGCTGGCCAAGGAATGACACTTTTTTGCTGCTAGGCTTGGTGAGCTGACTTATATGGGGTGGCAGGAACTCTGGCTGGACCTCTGGAGGGGCGGTGCATATTTTTATATACACACACACACACACTTCTGAAAATGTGCGCATACATGCTTAAATTAGGTCATATGTTTAAAGGACTCATGATTGGAAAGTGCTCTATAGATCTGGTTCTTGCAGATCCTTTGAGACATCCCTGAGATGTGAACAGCACAGGCTCTTGATTAGCTAGGAATGAACCTTGATAAATATACCATCTTTAGATGGCAAAGGCTGTCTGTCTCTGAGGCCCTGAAGACTTGGTAGTACTACCCATTGCCCTCTCAAAACAGCTACTTTAGTCTGGCAGGATCAGCAAATAGCTCTAGCTGCAAGGAGAAGATCTCAAGGGCCATCAGAAGTCATCTAGTCCTTCAGCTTAATTTTACAGATGAGGAAGTAGAGGCTGGAGGAGATTAATTGACTTGCCTAAACTCACACAGATTGTATATGGAAGAGCGGAGATTCAGACTCAAATACTTTGTTTGCAATCCTGTGCTCTTTTCCACTAAACCAGGGAGTCTAACACTGTCTCATCCAAGCCAGGAAGTTCAGCTCCTGGAAGAAAAGACAAAGCAGCCTCATACTTACAATGAGATTCTGCCCATCCCTGGGCAAGGCAACCTAACCTGTATGTCCTGACCAGAGATTATTCCCATATCTCCAAGGTACCTTAGTGCCATCCCATGGAAAACCTAGAAATAATGACACTGATCCCTATTTTTAAGGTATTTTAAGGATCACAAAGTACTTTCTTTACCACAAAGCTTTGAGATAATTAGTATTATTTTCTCAGTTTTCCATGTGAGGAAAAGGAAGGATTAGTTGGTTAGACAGGCTCAGCCAGGATCACAATGTCAAATCCAAGAGTCAGATCTTGTTCTCTCAAAACCAGGTTCAACAGTTTTTCAGTACACTGGTTCTTCCATGGAATGTGGGGAAAGCACCAAACTACATGTGATTTTAGAAAAGCTGTTTTCCTCTCTCCTATCTTCATTTCTTCAGAGGATTAGAGGATGATAAAAGTTAGAGCTAAAAGGGATTTTAGATACGAGGCATGATACTTATATGTACATACCCACAATCCAGCTCCTGTATTTTACAAATGAGGAACTGAAACAAACAGTGCTATTTGACTTGCCCAGAGACATACAGCTAGTAAGTGTCTGAGACTGCATTTTACTTCAGGAAGATGCCTGACTCCAGGCCCCATACCACTGTGTCATCTTCCTCATTTTATAATTTAGGAAACTGAAGCAGAGATTAAAGTGACTTGCACAAGGTCACATAGAAAATATTAGATTTAAATTCAGGTCTCCAAATCTCTGTCCACAATGCCACCCACTTGCCTCAACATCCAGATACACACTCAGTCCCCCATTAGTTCTCTCTCTGGATGTGGATGGCTCTCTCCATCACAAGTCTATTGGAACTGAGCTGAATCACCTCATTATTGAAAAGAGCCAAGTCCATCACAATTGACCATCACATAATCTTGTTGCTATTACAATGATGTCCTGATTCCCTTTCCTACAACCACTCAACTAATAAGTTTATAGCCAAAAAACAAAACAAAACAAAAAAACCCAGGCAGGTGTGCAAATGTTTAGTAGCTGGTTCCCCAGAAATGCAAGGCACATAAAGTTTAATCTGCTTTATTAAATTAAGACAATCAACATAATAAACCAAGTCCTGATTTATTTGGTTTGCAGATTTCTGAGAGATAAATGTTCACACTAAAAATTTAACCAACTCCTGAATACCCCTAAATCCAAGTCTCCCAATTCTTAAATCAGTGTACTTAGTCAAAATTTCCTTTTGGGGACTTAATGGTATAAAATAGCATCAATCTCAAAGAATATCAAGAGGAATTTTTCTCTTTCTTGATTTTCTCTCCTGTTTCACAGAGCCAGAAAGGTGAAAGTGAGCAAAAGGGCTGTCCACCTTCTTTGTTCTCAAGGCTTTTCTGGCCCTACATTTCCTTAAGGTCAGTTGCCTGATGTCAGTCTGGATCTGAGAATGGGCATGAAAAGGGGATGATGAGCTTACCTTGGACTGGTACTCTTTTCTGGTCTGTAGTTCACTGCAAAATAAATCATCTTTATAGTTCTGCTTCCCACTAAGTCTCCCCAAGAGATACTAGGAAATTCATGGAGCCTTTTTGAAATGGTAATTCCAAGAGGAAACCCAGTCTCCAAGGCTTGGAAGAGCTAGGATCCACCAGCTGAGAAAGCTCACTGAGAAGTAGCACCAGGACAGGTGAAAATTGATATGGGGAGAAACAAAGGCCCAGAAATAGAGTATCACCTGAAAAAGGCATGTTTTTGTTGGGATGTGGGTGATTCAAGTAGGCTTTTGGGAAAGAAAGCATTTAAGGAACATTAGTGGCCAGAAGGGAAGGGGAGGCACTAAAGGAAGAGTGGATTTCCATAGTGAGGAGGGAAGTTTACTGAGTACAATTTTTGGAGATTTCACAACAATGTCATATTCTAAATTGCTTCCGTGATATCTGGCTGGTCTTGTGGCAGAGGTTTGTCCAGGGAAGGATCTTGGATTTCATCAACTGTTTCCAAATAGCAACATCTATGTATGTGTGTATCTGTGCACATGTGCATGTGTATGCAATGAGTTGGAAAAGGGAGGAATCATGAAGTAGAGAAAAGCGTGATGAAGGAGATTAGTCTGGGGATACAAAATGAAAGTCTCTGCCTTGTGATTACATTTCACTGGGGTTAGACAAAATGTGCTTATAAGGCACAAACAAAATATTTGCAATAATATAGTTTTGGGGAAGAGAGAAAACATTAGCAACTTTGGAGAAAAGGCTTCACGTAGAAAGCAGAACTTGAGTTGATCCTTGAACAAATTAAGGATTCTGCAAGACAGAGATGAAGAAATGAGGATCCTTGAACAAATTAAGGATTCTGCAAGACAGAGATGAAGAAATGAGGATCCTTGAACAAATTAAGGATTCTGCAAGACAGAGATGAGGAACCAAAGCTTAAGCAGGGAGGAAGAAGATAAGAGTTCTGGTCAGAGGAATAAGAAGTATGGATTGTTTGAATCATATAGGTATGAAGAATTATGCTTACATAATGAAGCTGAAAAAGTGTATTAAATCTAGGTTGTAAAGGGCTTTAAATTCCAAAGAAAGGAATTTGTACTTGATATTAGAAGTAATAGAAGCTCCTAATTAGGCGGTTCTCACAATAATCCAGATGAGAGGTGACTAGAACCCGAAAGAAGTTCAGTTTCTTAGATCCTATATTTAGAAGTGGTTCAAAAAGCTGATAAAAATCTGCTCAGGCTAGTACTTCCAAAAGCACCATTTAGAAGAAACATTAAATCTCAGGATTCTGGAGGCTAACTCTGAGACTAGATAGCTTTGGGATGCTTACTCACATTTGTACTGTACTACCACTTTAAGATTTATAGAGCACTTTGAATACATTATCAAAATGGATTTTCACAAGAGGTCTGTGACATAGGTACCATGGATTTTATTTTCCCTCTTTTATAGAGGAGGGAGAACAACCTCAGAGAGATTGAATGATTTGTTCTTCATATTTCTGAGTATTTTGTCTGGTCCTCTCTTTTGCACCTATCACATTCTGATTTATGTCAGTTATTTGGGGGCATATAATTTCCCATTACATTTTAAGTTCCTTGAGATTTGGGGATTTAAAAATTTTACATATTTTATCTCCTAAAGGCTGGATAGCCACTTGTTGGGTACATTATTAAAAGGGTTAAATTAGATAAAATTCATACTACAGATTAAAATGTAGTTCCTATTTGCTTTTAATGTGTTGATATATATCAACATATATGTATATATATACACATATGCATATACATTTGTGTGTATATATGTATGTGAATTTTATGTAGAATCATAATTTTACCTTATATAGCCATATACACATATATGTGTGGTTTTCTAGGTCAATATCTGGCCCACAGGGATCCGTATGGATGATTTAATGGCCCAATTATAATTTGAATTCGATTCTGCTGAATTAGAAGACTACTGAGGTCCCTTCTGAAGGCTGAGATTCTGAGCCTGAGAATTAAAGTAGCTGTTTTACATTGCTCCCTTGGGCCCAGATCCCACACTGCATGCTCTGTCCTTGGTATGGGATTAAATAAAGCTTCTAGATCGATGAAGGTAACTCAGGCTGAAAAAATTCTGTGACTTAGTTCCTTGAAGTATCAAAAAATCCAAAGGAAAATGAGAACCCAAGATTATAGAATTCCATAACTGAAAAGGTCCTCAGAGGCCAAATTTTATCTGAACTGTAGTTCCTTCTGAAGCTTATCTAGGACTATGTTCTTTTCTGTTCTGGAATTCACTGCAAAATAAATCATCCTTATGATTCTGATTCTCACTGTCAGTCTCCCCAAGAGATACCAGGAAATCCCCAGAGTCTTTTTGAAATGGTGCTTCCGGGAGAAAGCCCATTCGCCAAGGCTTGGAAGAGCTAGCCTGAGAAGGCTTACTAAGAAGTGGTACAGGACAGGTGAGATAGTGTCACCTGAAAAAGTCATGTTTTTGTTGGGATGTGGGTGAGTCAAGGAGGCTTTTGGGATAACAGCATTGAATACTGGTCTTAAGAATCAGAAAACCCGAGTTTGAATTCTGGATTTTATTTATATTGTCCTTTATTGTCATTTCTGTCTGTGTAAAATTAGGAATTAGAATTTGGAATTATTCAAGAAATGTTACCAAATCTCTCATATTCTTTAATCTATAAGTCCTACTACTGAGTTTATTAACTCAAAAATGTTATTGACAACAAGAAAAGCATTGATGTCTAGAGGAGTAAAGAGTGATCTTCTAGACCCTGGGCAAAAAAGAAATTTCCTATTAAAGTCCACCTCTGGGAAGACACTTTATGGTACCAATAGTATTTTAGAGTTGAACCATGTTGAACCTATTCTCCCCCAGAGAATGAGGTGGTGTAGGGGAGATACTGGGGAAAATGTATTTTGTTCTTGCTCTCTCTGAAGTAAATATCCCTTTGTAAAATCTAACTGAAATGGTTAAGTGGAATTTGGAGGGAGAAGGAGCCTATTCATAAGTTTCTAAGGAAAGGGAGAGCTCAGCTGATGAGGATTCCAGATAGAGATTGGGAAATGTGACATCCCTGACTCTGGGAAAGTAAGCCAGGGTATATAAAATCTTGTATTAAAAATATTTAAAAGGACTGAATTTTATCATAAAACAGCTTCTAACTTTAAATATAAATAATTTTTTTCTTTGATCCACTACATGGAAGCAGAAGTTATTAAATACTACAAGCTTATTTCTGACATTCATAGGAGAAAGGTTATTTGATCTCAGTTGTTTTCTTTAGCTAATACTATTGTTGCCTCATTTGATCCTTACAACAACCCAGGGAAGTAGGTGATATTTTTATTCCCATTTCACAGTTGAAGAAATCGAACTAATAAGTGTCTAAGGCTGGATTCAAATTCAGGTCTTATGAATCCAAGTCTGGAGCCTCTTTCCAAAATTTATGCCTTTGATATTCATTTTCCCAGCTCCAAATTGTTCTTTGTTTATATGATTCTTAGAATACTATGGGTGTAATCTTTTTTTAAAAATTTAAATATTTTTTTCCTAGGGAAAAATAGTTCTGGACTCCAAGAGCTTTCCTAGCTCTGACATTTTATGTTTATGGTTGCCCCGGCAGTGAAGATATAGTATGGCTGCTCAAAACACGGAAGATAGCCTGTGAAAAGAAACAGAGATGGGAGATGGAATTCTGAAGATCAGAAATATCAAGGATTATTTGACTGTGCCAGAGAATGTGAATAAGAATAATGCATAAGAAAGATGGGACCATTAGGTGGCACCATAGTGCAAAGTGTCAAAACATCTTCCAGAGTTCAAATCCAGTCTCCAACATTAGTTGTGTACACTTAACAATTCAATTTAACCCTGTTTACCTCATTGTCCTCATCTGTAAAATGAGTTGGAGAAGGAAATGGTGAACCACCCTACTAGTATCTTTACTGAGAAAACCCCAAATAGAATCGTTGGACATGACTGAATGACATGGTAGGATTCATATCTTAGGAAAATTATTTTAGCAGTTACGTGGAAGAAGAATTGGAGAAGGAAGATTTTTAAGGCAGGAATCAATCAGGAGGCTTTTGCAAAGGTTTAGGGGAGAGGATAATCTCCCCTAGGTCCAACTTATGGTGAACCCAACCTATTGAGGTTGCCATGTGAGTAGAGAGAATGGGATGAATATGATTGGTACTGTAGAGGTAGAATTGATAACTGATTGGGTATGAGGGATAAAAAAGGAAAGTAAGTATTTAAATAGGTTCCATTTGAGGATCAAGGACAAGTCACCAACATAGCAGAGAGAAAAGAGAACTGAGATAAGAACTGGGAGATCTTGATTCCATCCTCACTATGCTACCAACTTATCATGTGACCTTCAAGATATTTTGGAGGCCATCTCTCTCTGGGTTTCTGTTTCTTCATCTGAATTCAATCTCAAAGGTCTTTCCTAGTCCTATATTCTTCAATTCAAGGATTCAATAGCTTCTCAGCAAATTCAATGAGTTTTTTTTAAACTTTTATATTTTAACAAAAAAATTTTTGCTCTGTCTCCCTCCTCTCTGAAAAGAAAAAGGAAAAAAAAAGGAAACTCGTTTATAGCAATTTTTGTTGTTCAGCCAATTTCAGTCATTTCTAATTCTTTCTGACTCTGGAGTTTACTTAGCAAAGATATTGGAGTAGTTTGCCATTTCTTTTTCTAGTTCATTTTACAGATGAGGAAATTGAAGCAAATAGAGTAAAGTAACTTGTCCATGGTCATATAGTTACTAAATGTTTGATTTAGACAGTCAATCCCAATATTGGCCATGTCCAAAAAAAAAATTACAGCTCACTCTGAATTTTGGGTCCATTTTGCCTACCTCCTGACATTGGCCCAAGACCATTTATGGCATGTTTACATTAAAGAAGGCATTACTCTAGGAGCAAAGCAGAATTACAGTAGCTCAAAAGAAATGTGAGACAGTCAAATTTAGAGACATTGCCACTCCAAATGTTCATATCAACTCTTTGTAGCCAACCTGTGGTAGAGCCTTCCAAGTTCATATTGGTTTGATCAGTCCCAGATGACACACTGAACCTTGATCCCAACAGAGTGATGTCATTTTAGTTCTTTTCAAGAGCAAAAAAATAACACTAACCAAGCAGTGTGTTTCATTATTAGTCCTCTGGAATTAGAGTTGATTATTTATCAATTTATCAATTCTAAAATCTATTAAGGTTGTTTATCTTCACAATACTGTTAGCCTATTTTCTCCTACATTGTGATCAAGATAAAAAACAACAAATGGGAAGATTTCCTGTTGGGGGTGGGGAGGAATGATGAGCTAGCCCAGTTTCTCCCCTGGTCCTGGATCAGCAAAGCAGAAGGCAGGTCTTTTGGGATTTTAGAGTTTGATCAAAACGCTTTCATTTGTGTTATAGTTCTATAACTAGGACTCATCATGTTGAAAGTAGAACTCATATTTCTCTCAACATTTCTTTCCATATTTCCATAGTGGGCACCAACATTCTGCCAGTCATCCCAGTGGGCAAACTTGAGTCATCCTCAGCTCCTCGCTTTCACCCTACATATCCAATCAATTGCCAAAATTCTGTCTCTATAACATCCCTACTACGCAGGTAAAAAAGAACCTTTTGGTTACATAGGGATGGTTTGAGCAATAATATCCATTGGCTTCCTAGGCTTCATTGTATGAGCTCACCACATATTTACCGTAGGACTAGATGTTGACACATGAGCATATTTCACATCAGCTACAATAATTATTGCTATTCCTACAGGCATGTGCTTCTTACCTATACTCATCTAGCCACTACCTTAATTCAGGTCCATATCATTGTCTACCAGATTATTATAAAAGTCTCCTCACTAGTTTTTCTTCAAGCCTCTCCTCATTCCAATGCATCCTACACTTAGCTACCAAAGTGATTTTCTATAAGCAAAGCTCTGATTATAGAATTCCCTGCTCAATAAACCCCAGGGGAAATCTAATATCAAATATAAACTCCTCCTTCCCCCACTTTAAAAAAAATGAAAGCTCCACAAACCATATGGTTCAGCCAAATTGGCCTTTTTGTTGCTTCTCACACAGACATTCCATCTCCTATGCTCCTGTCTCTGCATAGGTGGTTTTTATTTTTATTTTTTTATTTTTATTTAATAGCCTTTTATTTACAGGTTATATGCATGGGTAACTTTACAGCATTAACAACTGCCAAACCTCTTGTTCCAATTTTTCACCTCTTACCCTCCACCCTCTCCCCCAGATGGCAGGATGACCAGTAGATGTTAAATATATTAAAATATAAATTAGATACACAATAAGTATACATGACCAAAACGTTATTTTGCTGTACAAAAAGAATCAGACTCTGAAATATTGTACAATTAGCTTGTGAAGGAAATAAAAAATGCATGTGTGCATAAATATAGGGATTGGGAATTCAATGTAATGGTTTTTAGTCATCTCCCAGAGTTCTTTCTCTGGGCGTAGCTGGTTCAGTTCATTACTGCTCCATTAGAAATGATTTGGTTGATCTCATTGCTGAGGTTGGCCTGGTCCATCAGAACTGGTCATCATATAGTATTGTTGAAGTATATAATGATCTCCTGGTCCTGCTCATTTCACTCAACATCAGTTTGTGTAAGTCTCTCCAGGCCTTTCTGAAATCATCCTGTTGGTCATTTCTTACAGAACAGTAATATTCCATAATATTCATATACCACAATTTATTCAGCCACTCTCCAACTGATGGGCATCCACTCAGTTTCCAGTTTCTAGCCACTACAAAAAGGGCTGCCACAAACATTTGTGCACATACAGGCTGCATAGGTTGTTGATATTCATTCCATCCTCACCTTTATGTCTTACAATCCCCTATTTCCTTCAAGACTCATTTCAAATGTCAGCTTCTGCAGAAGTGCTCCCCTGGTGTCCTCAGCTGCTAGAGCCTTACCTACATTACCAAGTTCATTTTGAATCCCTCTTTTATATAATTATATATATGTATGTGTGTATGTATATATTTAAATGAACTTTTAGTTGAATCTCTAGGATTTTCTAAGTAAACCATTATATCTTTTGCAAGTAATAAAAACTTAATTTTCTCTTTTATTTTTTATTATGTTTTGTTTCTTTCTTCCTCCTTTCTTTTTCTTTCTTTCTTTTCCCCTTGATTCCTTCTTGTCCTTTCCTTCCCTCCCTTTTTCCTTCCTTCCTTTCTTCCTTTCTCTTAGAATTTCCAAAAACACATGAAGTAATGGTAACAATGGCTATCCTTCCTTATCCCTGATCTCATTGGAAAAGCCTCTTTTATCCTCTATTACAAATAAATCCAGTTTGTTCGTTTGTTTTTACAATATATACTGTTTACCATTTTAAGGACAGATACATTTAATTTTGTGCCTTGTAGTGTGTTTTAAAAAAAAAATCCAACAATAACATAACTGAATATTTTTTGGTAAAAAGCTTTTTATGCAGCTATTGACATGATAATATGATTTTTGTTGTTTTTATTACTTATAATGCATATTATGTTTATAATTTTCCTACTGTTGAACCAATCCTGCATTTCTGCTACAAATCTGAGCTGATTCTAAAGAGTAATTTTTTTAAAAAGTATGTTACTACAGTTTCTTTGCCATTTTTGGCATTACTAGTATTCATTAGTGAAATCATTAACAATTTTCCTTCTGTTTTATATTGACTTCATTGTGGACTTTTTATTTCTCATTGAATTTCTCAAAATTATCCTCTCATTGAAACTGCTCCTTATTTATATTATATTCCTTAATTAACATATAATTTCCTTGAGGGCAGGGACTGTTTTGCTTGCTTATATTTGTATCCCCAGCAATTAGCCCAGTGCCTGGTATATAGTAAATACTATTTGCTTTGTCATTTTATTCTTTTATTCACTCACTTATTCTGACATCCATTATGAGAAATAATAATGAGTTTTCTTCTTTCTCAATTTCTTTCATAGTACATTCCTTTTTGTCCCTTTTTTTCTTAAATTAAACAAAATATCACAATTCCCTGAGTTTGCTTTTCTTTGTTCTGTCTTTGGTTCTTGAAGACAATGGATTTTTTTTATTTAATAGCCTTTTATTTACAGGTTATATGTATGGGTAACTTTACAGCATTGACAATTGCCAAACCTCTTGTTCCAATTTTTTCCCTCTTACCCCCCACCCCCTCCCCCAGATGGCAGGATGACCAGTAGATGTTAAATATATTAAAATATAAATTAGATACACAATAAGTATACATGACCAAAACGTTATTTTGCTGTACAAAAAGAATCAGACTCTGAAATATTGTACAATTAGCTTGTGAAGGAAATCAAAAATGCAGGTGTGCATAAATATAGGGATTGGGAATTCAATGTAATGGTTTTTAGTCATCTCCCAGAGTTCTTTCTCTGGGCATAGCTGGTTCAGTTCATTACTGCTACATTGGAAATGATTTGGTTGATCTCGTTGCTGAGGATGGCCTGGTCCATCAGAACTGGTCATCATATAGTATTGTTGTTGAAGTATATAATGATCTCCTGGTCCTGCTCGTTTCACTCAGCATCAGTTCATGTAAGTCTCTCCAGGCTTTTCTGAAATCATCCTGTTGGTCATTTCTTTTTTTTTTTTTTTAATTTTTTTTTAATTTTTTGTTTTTTGTTTTTGTTTTTGTTTTTTAAAATTTAATAGCCTTTTATTTACAGGATATATGCATGGGTAACTTTACAGCATTAACAATTGCCAAACCTCTTGTTCCAATTTTTTACTTCTTACCCCCCCACCCCCTCCCCCAGATGGCAGGATGACCAGTAGATGTTAAATACATTAAAATATAAATTAGATACACAATAAGTATACATGACCAAAACGTTATTTTGCTGTACAAAAAGAATCAGACTCTGAAATATTGTACAATTAGCTTGTGAAGGAAATCAAAAATGCAGGTGTGCATAAATATAGGGATTGGGAATTCAATGTAATGGTTTTTAGTCATCTCCCAGAGTTCTTTTTCTGGGCATAGCTAGTTCAGTTCATTACTGCTCCATTAGAAATGATTTGGTTGATCTCGTTGCTGAGGATGGCCTGGTCCATCAGAACTGGTCATCATATAGTATTGTTGTTGAAGTATATAATGATCTCCTGGGCCTGCTCATTTCACTCAACATCAGTTCGTGTAAGTCTCTCCAAGCCTTTCTGAAATCATCCTGTTGGTCATTTCTTACAGAACAGTAATATTCCATAATATTCATATACCACAATTTATTCAGCCATTCTCCAACTGATGGACATCCATTCAGTTTCCAGTTTCTAGCCACTACAAAAAGGGCTGCCACAAACATTCGTGCACATACAGGTCCCTTTCCCTTCTTTATAATCTCTTTGGGATATAATCCCAGTAGTAACACTGCTGGATCAAAAGGGTATGCACAGTTTGATAACTTTTTGAGCATAGTTCCAAATTGCTCTCCAGAATGGTTGGATGTATTCACAGTTCCACCAACAAGGTATTAGTGTCCCTGTTTTCCCACATCCCCTCCAACATTCCACATTATCTTTCCCTGTCATTCCAGCCAATCTGACAGGTGGGTAGTGGTATCTCAGAGTTGTCTTAATTTGCATTTCTCTAATTAATAATGACTTGGAGCATCTTTTCATATGGTTAGAAATAGTTTCAATTTCTTCATCTGAGAATTGTCTGTTCATATTCTTTGACCATTTATCAATTGGAGAATGGCTTGATTTTTTATAAATTAGAGTCAATTCTCTATATATTTTGGAAATGAGGCCTTTATCAGAACCTTTGACTGTAAAAATGTTTTCCCAGTTTATTGCTTCCCTTCTAATCTTGTCTGCATTAATTTTGTTTGTACAAAAACTTTTCAGTTTGATATAGTCGAAATTTTCTATTTAGTGATCAGTAATGATCTCTAGTTCTTCTTTGGTCATAATTCCTTCCCCTTCCACAGGTCTGAGAGGTAAACTATCCTATGCTCTTCCAATTTATTTATAATCTCATTCTTTATGCCTAGATCATGAACCCATTTTGACCTTATGTTGGTGTATGGTGTCAAGTGTGGATCAATGTCTCGTTTCTGCCATATTAGTTTCCAATTTTCCCAGCAATTTTAAAACAATGGATTTTTAAGGGACAATGTCCCTCCCTCTCATTATGATATAAAGATTTGATCATTATTTTTGTTCAAACAGTTTGTTCATTTTTACAATATATACTGTTTACCATTTTAAATGGTGCTTTAAATTTTATTTTTCAAATCTCATTTCATCTGTTCTTTCATTTCTTCCATCCAGTCTTGGAGTTTTTGTGGCCAATCTATTCTTTTTCTTTTTTCTGAGTTCTACTTGTGTTATTTTCTTCCAAGCTTGAGATTCTTTCAACCTAAACTATTTTTTCATTATAGTTGAATAATCTACCTTTCTCAACCCCCACACTTTTGCTTATATCTAATACTTCAGTTCTTGCGAGTTCAGTTTGTGCGAGAGCCAAAGAGAACCTGAAATGGAGTTGTGGTTGGGTTGTATTTGCTGAGTTTTTAGTCCTAGATATCCAAGGATACTTTTCTCCATTCACACAGCACCATTTACAAGAGAACTCCTAAAAATAAGAGAAGACTTTGGAACTTGCCTTAAGCATATATGGAGAGCAAAAAAAAAAAACTTTGTGTGTAATTTGCAGAGGATGTTCTGTTTGTGTTTTTGCCAATGCTGTTTGCATATGTGCAGAATTAAGCTGGTTTCTAACCTAAAAGGGAATGTGAAAAAAGACTAGAGGAAACAGTTTCTACTCTCAAGTGAAAGCACCTATATCTAGTTAGATCCAGATCTGACCATACTTCTTTACCCTGGCCATTTTCTATCCTGCCACCGCATACCTGTACCACTTTCCCCTTTCATCCTTCACCATAAGAACTATAATGTGATCAGTATTGCCATTGCTTCTAGAAAGGGCATGACAATCAATTGTTCTATTTTTTACCTATAATTTTTGTGACATTTTAGAGCTAAACAACCTTTTTTGATCCCACCCACTCCTCTACCTGTATTCTCTCCCCTTCTAAAATGTAACCTTTCTTAATCCAAAATCTGACAAATCCCCCCAAAATAAATTACCTATCACTAACTAATTTGTCCAGTCCCTAGGAGCATGCACAGAGTGATTATGATGCAATTTCCCATGTGGAAGAAGCTCAGGGAGAGCCTAGGATGATGTAATGAAAATGCTTCAGTTTGCTAACAATGTGAAGAGGAGCTTTGTTGATTGACTGAAGTTCACTCTAAAGGCCTGGCCAAGGAGGCCTCCTCCTCTTGCTTCTCTTCAGCAGACTTCTTTCTCTCAGACAGCATTTGGGAAGAGACAAAGCTGTGGCTTTGGGCCTTCTCCCCATCTGAAGCCAACATATGGTCCATGAGTAGAGACTTCTTGCCTTGATGTTTGTTCTTTCATTTTAGGTGAAAGAAGTGGTTGGCTGAGAACTGATGAGTTTTGAAAGATCAAGAAAATGAGCTTTGTAGAGTTTAGGAAACTTGGAATCTGAGAGTCTAAGGGTTGAGTCCCTGCCAGGTTTTACAGCTGGCCCTGCATCCTTCTCAAGAATGAGAAAGACCAGGAGTATCTGAGACAAGGATTCCTAATGCAAGGAAACTATATTTTAATGGTGAGATCAAGGCTGTTAATGCAGTAACTGCAGTTACCATATAGCTTTGGTCTCCCTCTGAACCCACTCTCCTCAGAGACCAAAGTGGGTAGAGGACAGTGAGTTCCCCAGATGTTGAGTGGAAATATTTGTACTTTTGTTCTTGCTGTATCTTTGAATTAAACATCTTTTTGTAACAGTTAATTGAAGTTAATTGGTTAAATGGAACTGGGATATTAATCACCAGCTAACAGTATGAGGGAACATATCTAGAATGAGGGTTCTAGCTGATAGCATTAGAGAAAGACATCGCAATCCCTCAAGTACCCTTGGAATTCTGAGGAAAAGAAGAAACTGACCTTACTCTGAAATAATGAACCTAAAGAGTACTTGCTTCATCTGCAAAATAATTCCCTATTGATTGCTAGAAAGCTGTCTGGCATTAATTAGGTTTTTATTAACAAAATCTGTAATAAATTCAAAATATATATCTGACCTGAATTTGAAGGATTCTCTAATTAAAAAATAGAAAAGAAATACATTTTTCAAAAATAAAGTTGATAATTGTGATTACATGAGATTGAAAAAAAATTTGCACTAACAAAATTGGCAAGTCTAGGATAAGAAGGGAAGCAGTTGAGAGAGAAAATCTTTGCATCAAATATCTTGAAAAAAGGGTAAGACAGCTAAAAATTGCAGATAACATTGAAATATATAAGACCAAAAGCCATTCCCAAATAAGAAGTGGTCAAAAAATAGTAACAAATAGTTTTCAAAAGAAGAATGGCAAAGTATTAATGGCCATATTAAAGAGCATTCCAAATCACTAATAATAAGAGAAATGAAAAAAACAACCATCATGAGAACTAATGCAAAGTGAAGTGAGCAGAACCAAGAGAACATAGTCCACAGTAACAGCAATATTGTAAGGATGATTGTGACTTTGCTATTCTCAGCAATACAATGATCAAAAATAATTTCAAAGGATCCATGGTTAAAAATCTTATTCGCTTCCAGAGAGAGAAATGATGAACTCTGAATGCAGATGGAATATACTTTTTCCTCCCACTTTATTTTTCTTGTTTTTGTGAATGTTTTTCTTTTGCAGTATTGCTAATATGGTAATGTGTTTTGTATCACTTCACATGTCATGTATAATTGGCATCAAATGGCTTCTTAGGGAGTAAGAGAGGGGCAGGAGTGAGGGATAGAACTTGAAACTCAAAGATTTAAAAAATAAATGTGAGCATTTGTTTTGCATGTAATTGTGAAATATTTAATAAAACAAATAAAATGTATAAAAAAACCCCAAGTTTTATCCATACCCATATCCATAGCCATACCATATCCATATGACAAAAGATAGGAATAATCTATTTTAGAAAGGTTATAGATAAACAGGAACACTATTGCATTATTTCAGGAGATGAGAATTGATATAACTCTTCTAGAAAGCAATTGCAAATAAAGTCAATAAATTAATGTCCATATCCTTTGACCCAGAGATTCCACTATTGGGTACATATACCAAGAAAGTCATTGGCCAAAAAAAAAAAAAAAAAAAAAAAAAAAAAGAGAGAGAGAGAGAGAGAGAGAGAGAGAAAGAAAAAGAAAAAACCTCCCACATTCTCCCAAAATAATAATACTTATTGTGGTAGCAAAAATTGGAGACAAAGTAAATATCAACCAATTGGGCAATGGCTTAAAAAAAAGTGATTTATGGATATAATGGAAAATTACTGTGGTATAAAAATGAGGAACATACTATAAGAAGCATAGAAAGACATGTTAATTAATGCAAAGTGAAATAAATAGAAACAGGAAAATAGTATATATAATGACTACAACATAAATGGAAAGAATATCACAAAATAATTGAAATAATATTTTGAAATAATAAAAAACAAATTTAGTTCTAATAAAGAGATATAAGAAAATGCCTCCTTTTATTAGAGATGGGAATACATAAGAATGAAACACTATATGTTGTAATGGGCCAGAATTCTAGAGAAATGTATTTGAAACAAGGATTCTTACAACAAGGTGTTAACTCAATGGAACTGATAAGACAGTGGCTATCTAGTTTAGCATGTGAGTTCTCTAGTTCAGTATGATTGATTAAATCCTACAATAAGGTGTTAACTCAGTGGAATTGATAAGACAATGGTTATCTAGTTTAGCATGTGAGTTCTCTAGTTCAGTATGATTGATTTAATCTTACAACAAATAATGGTTCCCTAGTGATATAATGATTGGTTTATACTCAGTATACTGAAATGATGTAATTGTAATGGATTATGTAAACTGGGGACAAACTCAGCCAGAGACAGACTTCAAGATAGAGACCCTTGTGGTGGCTCTCATGCATTTCCTCCACTGAAACCAAGACCCATTTCAGAGGGCCTTCAGAAAGCTAGCCAGGCCCCAGGTGAAGGAGACAGACTATGAAGGAAATAATAAAGAATTTGGACTTTACTCCTGACTATTCTCATGGTTATTATTCTGCTGAAACCAAGGCTAGTCCAGAGGCCTCCAGAAAGCTAACCAGAACATTACAACATATAATATCAGATTTTAAAAAGTATTAATTGGTTTTGTTGATTATTTTTCTTTAATTATTTTTTAAAAATATTTGTTATGCAACAAAATTATGTGATGATCAATTCAGATGGACTTGGCTCTTTTCAACAATGAGGTGATTTAGGCCAGTTCCAATAGACTTGTGATGGAGAAAGACATCTGCACCCAGGGATAAGGCTTTGAGGACCGACTATGGATCACAACAAAGTATTTTCACCTTTTTTCCTGTAGTTTGCTTGCTTTTTGTTTTCTTTCTCATTTTTTCCTTTTTTTATCTGATTTTTCTTGTGTAGAATGATAAATATGGAAATATGTATAGAAGAATTATACATATTTAACATATATTGGATTACTTGCCATCTAGGGAAGGGGGTAGGAGTGGAACAGAGGGAGAAAAAATTTGGAACACAAGGTTTTTGGGGGAGAGAATGTTGAAAACTATCTCTGTATATATTTAGAAAATAAAAAGCTATTATTTTAAAAAAATTTTAAAGAAACGAAAAAAAGATTTGTTTTAAAGGCTGGTTCTCTGGGAAGTGGGGACAAACAAGGGAATGTAGATAATAAAAAACTAAAAGATACTAATAAAATTAATTAAGAAATTTAAAAGAATATGAATTTCCTGAAAGCAGGAACTGTCTTGCTTTTGTATTTGTATTTGTATTCCCAGAGCTTGGAACATTTACTGGCATATAGCAAATTCTTAATGACGTCTTTTTTATTAATTCAATTAAGTGTTCTTTTAAATAATGAAGTGAATCCCTCAAGGGGAAAATAAAAAATTTATAAACACATTGTAGTTGGTTTTTAGTTCTGTCTGTCTCTCCATGACCCCATTTGGAGTTTTCTTGGCAAAGATACTTGAGTGGCTTGTCATTTCTTTCTCCAGCTTATTTTACAGATGAGGAAACTGAGACTGATTTGCTATGGATCACACACGTACTAAGTATTTGAGGACAGATTTGAACTCAGAAAGTCTTCCTGATTTTAGGCCCGGCATTCTATCTATTATGCTACAAAGGATAGAATTCTAAGCCTAAAGTTTAAAGATATAGAGGGTAATTATTGTCTGTGTTAAAAAGATGAAGGATGAAAAAGTCTGACAAAATCCTGGAAGTAGAGAAGGACCTCTGAGCATTTGAGGCTATAAAATTGGATATGAATCAATTTCTGCAGGCCCAAGAGCCAGACTATTTCTGGAAGAAGCTGATTTTTGTTGTAGTCCTCCTCTCCCCCAAAAAAAATTCTCTCTCAAATAGCCAAATCCCCTATCAGGATTAAAAGAAGGCCTCAACTAGACATTCTCATGGCATGCTTTCTTTTCACATACAGATGAACTTGAAAACCAGGAATTTCATTTCCTCAGCATTGTGCAGAGGGCCCAGACAAAAGAAAATTCTGCTTTAGTCCTTTTAAGAAAGCTATAGATCACATTGGTTAAACAACAAGACCATGATATACTATGCTAAATAATTTGCTGAATGGGTTTCAGTGAAAAAAAACATTTTTAGAGAATTTGTAGTCAACCAGAAATCCACAGACTTCTCTTAGAAGTTCCTTGTCTTACTAATCAATAGAACCTTGACATAGCATCTTATCTAAGTGATCTTTAGCATTCAAAAATGATTTTACTCTTAAAACAATCACTACAAACTTGAAAAAAATTAAAAATATTCAGGCATTAAAACCTTGTAAACTAGGCTGATGGGATTTTAAAAGTGTGCTAATCACCCTTTTCCCCAGAGGGGTAGCTTTGTAGAAGGCTAGTACTAACTTCCACATAATGGATTGAGGAATGAGCAGCTGTCCTATTAGAAAAATGCTTAACCAGAAGGCAGGGGCCAAAAAGGGACTGTTCACAGTGGGACTTTCTCTATATCTCCTAATAATCAGTGAAGTGAGGAAAGGGCTCAGACCTGGGTAGCAGCCACATCCAGTGAGGGAAGGGTGGACTACACCTTCATATATAATTATACTAATTGATATAGTTTTCAATCCTAAATTTCAGATTACACCTATATATTTTTTTCTTGTATGGGAATTTTACATTCCAAACCAAGCTCATCTCCTAAGGCTTATGACCTTGTTAGCTGCAAAAAAGAAGAGCCCATCTAGATAAAGTCTTCACTGTATCCTTCTGTCCTAGACACAATAAGAACCAGTTTTGGGTTTTAAAATCAATTTCACATAACTCAAGAATAATTTATCCCAGTACTACAACCTCAGAAAGAACCCATGAATGCAGTTAATATCTAATGAGAAGGTAAAGCTAATAGTTTTTTTGTTAAAGAAATAAGACAATTCTAAAATTCAGAACATAACTAATAACTAAAAATTTTGAGTGAAAACTTCATAATACAAAGTAGGCACATGTCCAGTAGGGCTCATGGAATTTTAAAATATAGCTCATAACATTTTTGCAAATTGTACAATATACAATTTAGAAAGCGATATAACATCCTAAAGAAATTTCATTTAATTAGAAGATACAAATATAGAACCTCTTTGAGTAAGTTGCCAGAGAGAACTTTGTATCATTACTTTACCACTGAAGTTCCCAGGTCTTTAGCTTAGAATTAAATCAAATTTAGATTTAAATTTCTAGTAGTAACACTGCAATATTTGAACAAATTCTAAGATCTTATACCCAGAATAAACAAGTTCACAATTTAGTATGTACCAGTTAATAATAACTATTTCATAAAATTTCAGAATCAGAATTCCAATTTAAACATACACAGCTCCAAAATTTAAGGTGGCAGAAAACTGCCCTTTCAAGTCTTTCTATCCAATTCAATCCTTCTGCAATTAGGATTAAAGGGAAAGAGGGTACAGGATGACTGAGCCGATAAACCATATCTTTTTACCCACTTGGGGTCTTGAGAGGAGCATTTTAGAACTCAGTAAGTTAGGGACACAGAAGGTCCCTTCTAGAGAGAAACTGAGGGAGCCTATTGTACATTGGAGAAGCTGTATATACATAACCACAAGAAGCAGAGATCTTTAATCAAGGTGACTATCTAATCAGGACAGTCTTGGACCTCAAATCCCTCCTCCAAGGAGGGAAGCTTAACTTAGGAAAAATTCTAGTTAATTTGAATTGCAAAGATAAGGCAAACTGAGATAGATAGGCAGAAATAGAGGACAGAGACAGGAACAATACAGAAAAAGTATGCTTTTAAATCTTAGATGGCCAGATATTTGCACTAGTTCCCTTTTCAATATTGAGGACACAAATAACCCTAATAACCCCAAAACAAAATTCTATACTCTAATGGCCTCTCCCATTCCTATCCCATCCTTGTAGTTGATGCCCACAGATCTAGTGTCCCAGAAAAGTGAGGTTCTACCAGAAATAAGACAACTTGATTCAGGGCATCCCCTAAATAAGTTTGATCACTAGCCCCCAGCCTTTTGCTAAGTAATCAATGAGTCTTGGAGGAGAAAAACAAATTGGGTCTCCCCCCAAACTCTGCTATGTGGAGAAATGGGATGTAAAGTGAAGGGGGGACCCCCTACATTTAAGCAAAGGACAAGGCCAGTGAGTTTGGAAGCACCAGGTGTTTGCTGGGCTTCTGGTCATTCCTTGCCTTAGCTGAAGATCAGAAAAAAATATTGGGGAGCACATCGCTTACCTTTTATCAAAAAGAAGGCCAAGGGTTTTGAGCACCAAATAATGTGATTTATAGTGTGGGGTTTGTCATCAAATGATGGGGTTCAGTCATGTGAAGAATTCACAATGGCCATTCTCTTTGATAAAAGTATTTTTATTTAGAACAGGCTACAGACAAAATGAAGGGAAACAATAGACACCAGGAATGGTAGATATGAAATAGAGTGAGAGAGCACATGAAAGACAAGTTCCTCAGCGGAACTCACAATTACCCAGAAGAAAGGAAACATTCCATGAGGTTGGGGCATGTCCTTAGCTGGCAGGCTAAATCCCGAAAGGGACTTAACTCATAAAAGAGTTAGCTATGAGGAGGAGAAGTGGGGTTGGGAAGCATAGTGGAGTTATGGGAGATACTATGTGGCAGGGGGGAAAGGGAAGGGAAAAGTCACCAGGAGGCAGAGTGCCATGGTGGGCTGACCCAAGGGGAGATAGCTGCAAAGCCATAGACCACAAGTTGTTTTATAAGGAAAATTCAGCCTCAGGGTCTTGACATACTTGGATTTCTGATTGTATTATCTTTAGATCAGTTATTGTCAGCAATAGTAGTAGTGCATGATAAGTGTACTGGAGCTATCAGGCAAACTGTTATGTGACATCAGAGAGGAAAAGTCATTGCCAAGAAAAGAAATCTTCATTTTTTGGATGAAGTAGCCAGAGCCCAGATAATTTGATGGTGTTCGGTTTTAAAGAATTGGCTTTCTCTCTTGGGAAAGGATACCAGAGGTCACTAGGAAATAGAAGGTAAGTATTAGCCACGCTTAGTAGAATTTCCTAAAGCATGGGAGCCAATGCGGCTTTGTCCTGGCCCTCTCAGGTTAACAAGATGTGGAAGAATGTAGACCAATGGTTCTCAAACTTTTGTTTTCAGTGTCTTTATCCTATTAAAAATTATTGAGGATCTCTCCAAAGCGTTTTTGTTTATCTGGATTATATTTATAGACATTTACCATATTGGAAATAAAAACTACTTTTGAATTTGTAGACCCTCTAAAAGGGTTTCAGAGATCCCTAGGATTCTCTAGGCCATACTTTGAGAACCACTGGTGTAGATTGACCTGCCGGGAAGAAGTGCAGGATGCAGAGAACATCACTAACATGAAATTCTGATGAAGAGTCAGTGCACAATTCCCCACTCATCACTCTTACCCTCCAATCTGCAGAACACAGAG